>NC_054535.1:21641918-21921918 GCF_017654505.1 Polyodon spathula | reverse complement strand
CTAAGGGTTTTTGTAATTGTTAATTGTTTGTATTGTTTAGTTAATCCCCTGCACCTGGTGCTAATTGTAAATTGGAGCCAGGTGCAGGGTATTTGGGGCAGCCAGTTTGCGCAAGGCTGCTGAGTGTCCAGTGGTATTGAAGAGAGTGAGAGAAGCCCGTTTGTTTTGGCGTTTGTCAGGTAAATGGCTTAGCCATCCTGAGTATTAGTTAGGTTCCCGGTGATCATTAGTTAGAGCTCCAAAAGAGAGCTAGGTGTTTTATTTCTGTTTGTTTAATTTCATTTGTGTTTATTAAAGTTAACTAAAGTTATTAAAAAAAAAAAAAAAAAAAAAAAAAAATCCATTGAGTCCTGGGTCTGTTTTTAAAGGGGCAACAAACTGAGTGCAGAGGATCTTTCATAAACAACATCCACTTTCTCTGCGTTCAAATGTGTCATACTATACTGCTCTCAAAGGCTAGGAACCTTTAAACAGGAAACACTATCCATAACAATAGGTTCCACCTATATTGCTATATATAAATTGTATATTTGGTGCTTGTGAGGCCAGACATTACTATTAATTTAGTCCAGTGATTTATACAAAGTCTTTCATGTGTCTGGAATTATTTATTGGCCTTTTGTATCTAGTATAGACAATTTCTGATACCACAGGAGGCTCACGGCTAACTGGCCAGTTTTGGTGTTCGGATCTTTTTGGTCCTCTTCTCTCATTGGTGAGGTTTCCATTGCCTTGTGCCCTGGTGTACAGATTTTTGCTCTCCATCCTCATCGTGCCTCCTGCAGTTCCTGGGGCTTGTCTTGAATTGGAAAGTGGTTTTCTTTCTCTTTAGACTTCTTGCATTGTCTTCTGTTTCTTATTAGACTCTGTCCTTGTTCTTTCACTACCTCATAAGAACTAATGTCTACCAGCTTGATCACTGTGGCTTTCTGCCACCATTTTCTCTGTTCAACCAACAACTGGACTCCCACTTTCTCATTTCTTTGCTGTTGAGGTAGATCCTTTGCAGTAATGTTGTAATATCATGACAGCTTATGTTGTCTTGTCCTTAATATTTTCCTGCTTGCTGTTTGCCACTCCAGACCTTAGTAAATGTTCACTCAACAGCCATAATGTTTTTGTTCTATTGTCTCTTAAGTCCCTGTGTCTGAAATTCCATATGTCGCAAAGTATGCTTTTAGATTCCGTCCAATTGTCTTGGACTTTGTGTTCTCCAGGTAGTCCACTTCCCATAAGTTAGAATAGTAGTCAACTGTAATTATATAGTCCTTCTCATTGAAAGTAAATAGATCCGGTCCCACTTTTTCAGGGTCTGCTTGGAGCTCCATGTGAGGTATGTCCTGCTTAGCGTAGCTGCAAGTTATAAATACTGAGTATTACATCATATCTTTGCATCCTCAGTAGCATCTGCTGCAGTCTCTCTCGTGTACTCAGTAGTGGCTTCTTTATTACATTCTCTAGTAGCTTGTGATCTGAATGTACCTCTACTGTGCGTCCATCTGTGAACTGATGGAATCTCTCCATTCCAAACAGTACTACCAAAGGTTCTTTTTCTATCTGTGCGTGACCCTTTTCTGTGTCTGTCAAGGCTCTGCTTGCAAACACAATCTGTTGTCCAGACTGCATTAGTTCTGCTCTCAATCCAGTTTCTGATGCATCACACTAGAACATAAAAAGAAGAAAGTTTAGAAAACGAGACTAGGCCATTTGGCCCATCTTGCTCGTGTGGTTATTAATAACTTATTGATCCCAGAATATCATCAAGTAGCTTCTTGAAGGATCCCAGGGTGTCGGCTTCAACAACATTACTGGGGAGTTGGTTCCAGCCCCTCACAATTCTCACTGTAAAAAAGTGCATCCTATTTTCTCTTCTGAATGTCCCTTTGTGTAATCTCCATTTGTGACCGCTGGTCCTTGTTTCTTTTTTCAGTCGAAAAAGTCCCTTGGGTCGACATTGTTCAAGCATTCATAATTCTAAAAGGTATTGACAATCTGCTCTTCTGGGTTAAGCAATTGACTCTTTGATTTTTTCAAAGGCCTGTTCATGTGCTTCAGTCCGCTCCTACAGCATGTCTTTGTGTGTCAGCTGTCTCAGTGGTTCACGTATCTCTGAAAGGTGTTTACAAAATTTTACAAAAATCGTTGTACTCCTCATATGTCTTTTGGTCTGGGCATCTGTCTAATAGCAGTGACCTTTCCTGGATCCACTTTTAAGCCTTGTGATGTTAAGAGATGTTTGATATATGTCACTTCTTTCAGCCTTAGTTGAAATTTCTCTGGGTTCAGCTTCACATTATATTCTCTGCATCTTTCTAGGAACTGATTTTGTCATTATGGTCGTGTGTAGCTGCTGAATCGTTGTCACCTTCCCCTACAATAAGTATATCTCTGCTATGATTGATTCCAGGTAAGCCCTCTAATACTTGGTTTAGTTTTCTCTGAAAGACCTCAGATGCAGAGCTGATTCCCATTGGCATGCACAACCAACGATAACGTCCAAATGCTGTTGCAAAAGTGGTCAGGTAGCTTTACTCTTCTTCCAATTCAATGTGCCAAAACCTGTTCTTAACATCACACACAGAAAACACTCAGGCTTTCACCAAATCCCATAAGACTTCATCAATGGTTGGTAGGGGACAATTACTTCTTTGGAGTGCTTTGCACAGTGGCTTGGGGTTTATGCAAATTCTTAATTTTCCTAATGGTTTCTTCACAACCACCAAACTGCTGATCCAGACTTTCTTCAGTGGTTTTGACAGTGACACTGGTACTCTTATCTTCGGTAGCTTTACAGGCTCTACACTTTCACTTACTTCTAGTTTTCATGGTTGTAAACAGTGCTGTGTGAGGCTGTGGTGTTGACTCCTGTACTGCATTGATGTTTTCTGATTGTGGCTCAAAGGTTACACACAGAATGTCTTCACCACTGTCTGATTCAGTTGTATCATTCTCCAATGCTAACATTTTCTGTTTTCTCATGCTGCTGCTACTTTTACATTTAACAATAAAGTGGTTAAACTTTATTTTATGCCACAACTCTTGCATTTCTGGCCATATGCTGGGCATTTTTCTTTTTTCCGCTCATATCTCCTTCCACAGTAGTTGCATTGTATTAAACTTGCATCATCTGGTGTAGGTCTTTTTTGTTTCTGTATTCCTCTTTGTCTTACTGCATGTACCTGTGTAAACCTCTGTTCTTCAATTGCCTTTGTTCTTTGATAATTCTGCAGCTCTTTGCAAACACTTGTCTAGGTTTGGGTCAACTTCCCTTAGTAGGCATTCTCTTAGATGTGAGTCTCAAGGTCCACAAACTATCCTGTCCCGTATGAGGGAGTCTGTAATATTTCCAAAATTACAGGTAGCTGCCAATGTCCATAATTCAGTGACATATTTGTCAAGGCTTTCCTCTGGACCTATACTCAATGTAAGGAAACTGTATCTCTCAATACATCATTATGTCTGCAATCATCACAGCTGTGCTTTTTCGGTCACTCCCTTCTTTGAAGTCTGATGTGCGCACAGCTGTAAAATCCTTATTTGGCAGAGTATCGCGTCACATTTCGTCTTGAATTGAAGCCTGACTCTCTTTTCTTTGGAACAAAAATTACCACTAATAGACTTTCCTGGTCGGAGCTACAAAGCAAAAGGCAAGTGTCCTGTCCGCAGGCAAAATTCCATATACTGGAGTTTAAAGGGTTATAGCCAGAAACAGACAGCTTGGTGCTTTTACTGATTTTGTTTCTCTCTGACATTCTGGCTCATCAGAAGAGAGATTTTGCTATTTTTTCGAGGCTTAAATCAAACTTATCTGCTTCCGTTTGCTCATTACTACCAGTAAACAAAGAGTGCAATGCTATAAGATTAAAATGTCTTTTTCGCTTCAACCGATCAAACAAGATTATATGCATGTCCACATTTATGTAGGCAAAATTTTGCAAACCAGTGGTATGCACAGTGTAACATGCAGGCATCAATGCTGACAGGAACTGAGAAAAAGTAGTCTCTTTGGTTAAGTAATGGCGTCAGATCTTGAGGTATGCTGCTAACTACATCTTTAAGTATGGCAAAATCTCTGTACAGCTCTTCATCAGTGCCCAGCTGTAGCTTATCCACCAGTCCTTCCAGGTCACTCCATTGTAGTTCACTTCCATTATCCAGATGCAAACAGGCTATCTGAGACAAAACTGAATCGTCAAAATCATAATTGGTTTCCAAGTATTGGATAGCTTTTCCAAAGAATTTATCAACAAGTAATCTGAATTTAGCTTGTTCACTAGCGCAAAGTCCAGTTAAATCTTGTTTAGCTTTGCTGCCTTAGAACTTGTCTGAACGCCATGAGACCAGTTGACTTCTGAGAAAATTAATCACTGAATCTACATCCAGTATGGTAGCATTCTCACTTTCTAGCTTCCTGCAGTAGGAAATAGCTCACAATTGACTCCTATTTCAAATGACGCATTTAACATTTACAGGTACTGCTGTACTGTATTCATACTGTAATGTGTTCTGATCTCATTATGTTTCTTTTCATTTAGAAATAATAAAAAAAAACAACAGTAAATACTTCTCCTCTCTTGTGCATGTTGTAAATTATGAATATAAGTGTGACTGTGGTTCTATTAAATGCCTCTCACTTAATTGGGACAGCCGCTTATTTGGGAAATTTTCCTGAGGTGTCCCGATTAAGCAATGCTGACTGTACCATATTCTCCTCCAGCAAAGAAATGGGAAAGCCAGAATAACAAACAACTAAAATAAACAAGCAATTACAAACTGAATATATGGGATACTTTGTAACATTTAGAATTTTGTAAATTAATTAAAAAAACCCAATTACATTTAAATTGATATGAAACTAATTTAATGTTGAGACTTCAAGGCAGTTCCGAGGCATTTTGATGTGGAGCAGTGCCTTGTTTTTTTTTTTTCTCATAAATAACAAAAAAGCGGATCTTTAGTTGCAATTAATACATATTATTGACAATAAAGTTGCTGTACTGGTTAACTGGCTATGTCGAAACCAATGGTATTTTCAGTAAATTAAGAGTTTTCCTCTATCAATTGATAGTTACCCACAATTGGTTTTCCTGAAACACTGCAAGCATTCTGCTTTCTGTTAATCTTAAATCAATATTATCATCTTACAGTGTATCCCATCTCTGTAATTACTATTAAAGAAAGTTGATTTTCTTTGCTAATATTTAATGTTGATAAGTTTCTCACAGTACTGCTGTCGTGCTGAATTTTGCACCCTGACGAATTTTGCATTATTTTGAGAGATGCACATGTGTGCTTCAGTATCAATTGTTGCCAGCGAGGCTACTTTTGGCATTGTTGGTTGTACACTGGAGAATCAGTGCACTTCTCTAGGAACAGTATGTCTAAACTCTTATTTTTGAACAGCAATATGAAATGAAGTGTTTCTGTTTGTTAATAAAATGCTGAGCGCAACCATTGCGTCTCAGTTTCAACCTCAGGACTGCCTGTCCGTGTACTCCTTTCTGGCCTGACGTCACCCCTACAGCCAGCCTGTTCACAAGTCCTCGGGCTCTGTCCTATAAAGGGAAATCCAGTCATTACAACTATCTGGAATTCCACAAACAGTATAATACAAAAAGAACAACCAAAATAAAGAGTGTTATTCACAAATGACACTAAAACAGAGATGCTCGAATACAGTACAAACAAACTGCAACATTTTTATATTAAAATTAGGGAATAAAAATAGTAATAGTCATAAAGTTGTAATTACGTGACATAATACATTCCATGTTTAAGGTGACCAATTTTTTAAGACCTTAAATTGGGACAGTATGGAAATATTGTGAATAACTTTCAACTTCCAAGCTACAGGAAAAGCTCTATGGTTTTTATTTTCACTTTGGCAGTGTTTGATTGAATATCATATTGAAAGTGAATGCAGAGACTCATGATGATATTCAGAGTGGAATCTTTAACTTTCAAATACTCTTTTCATGAATACATTATCTTATCGTCTTTGTAATTTCATTTCTACAGAACAAGTATAGTTATTACATTGCACAGTAGCAATTTAATAATATAAAATTCCGAGATTCTCAATTCACAAAAAAAAACAAACAAACAAACTATTCTATTGCTCATTAGTCCCTGGAGGGGCTGGTATTGGAAGTACTGCTGGACTTGGACTGGGAAGAGAAGGCTGACTGTGCTGCATTGATGTCCACGCTGCACTGGCAATTTGGAGATGGGGAATCATACCTGAGCCTGCAGGACCACTTACAATGCCAGAGGACAGACCCAGGTGCGAAGCTAGGAGCCCTTGCCGCTGACATTAACCGCCTGGAAAAATGAGCCTATAGTGATGAGCCTAGCAGTCTTCGCCACTGGGTAGCTCTGGACAACTTCCTACGCAACACCGCGCAGTCCAGTCTCCCACCCCTACCAGTGGAGAGCACCCAGACAGTATGAATATGACCCCTGCTGAGAGTGAGAGGTGAATCCCCTGACCTGACACGAGGAGAGTGTGTTGGAGGTGCGGCCAACCCGAACACCTAATGGCCGACTGTCGCCACCTGGAACCAAAACGGATGACCCCATCTGGACTGATGTGAAATGAGAAAGGGTCTGCATAGAAGGGGAACCACAGTTCCGACCTCTCAACCCCGCAACTGCCACCATCAGGCCCATTGGCACAGCTGTAGTTGGACGCACCGACAAAAGGCAGGTTCTGATTGGAGAACGCGAGTAACCCAACCCCGATGGAGGGGGGAGCATGGCAATGGATGAGTTCAACCTTCCCTTTAGTCACATCAAGTGTATTGTACTATAATAAGTTTATATATGTAATACATCAGCCTGCATGAAAATACAATAAAATAAAATATTCTGTTACCAGTATGACAGTGCTCAAGATGAGAAATCAAAAAGAGGGACTTTCTTGTCCAAAACGGGACATCTGCTCACTTTATCTATATTAAATAAAATCATCAATAGGTAACGCTTAAAGAAGAAAAAACTGTGGAACATAATACCAGTAGACTTTTAGCTTTATTTCTAAACAGACATTAATTGTATCATTTTTTGACTTATAGTTTTTTTTTTTCTTTTGGATGCCAATACCCTTGGCTTTTATTATTTTCAACAGAACCTATTAACTTCAACATCTTCAACAGAAACAGTCTAGAACAGAGCACTATTTATGTATTCGTTCATTTATTTTTTACATTTTGGCTTATTTACTAATCTCCGGTAATAAATAATCGCTAAGCAGTAGCTGGAGTTTCTGGTTAAATAAATGTCAGCCCAATTCTTTTTGATGTGTGGCTAATGGAAATGACAAGATTTTGCAGTTGTAGGCTTCCAAATGCTGATCTTAGGGGCTATCGCAACAAATGTGGTCTGTTGGTGAAGTTGCTATGGTGCCTGCACTGCAAGTGTGGCATGGAACACCCAAGCTGAAGAGACCCATAGTTATGTGGTCACCTTGGTAACCCCGGATTCTTCACGTTTACCCATAGCTTCCTACAGGATCACAATACACTGACAATGGAGTCGCACAATTTGCTTCCTGTTTTTCTATATTGTGCTTTGTACTGTATACAGACATATTGTAAATATAAAATGTAAAAGTGTAAGGAATGCTAATCTTGGACTACCTAATGTTATTTTAGGTAAGGTAGTCCAGCTAATTGATGATTTGCATGTGTTGTAGGTCTATATTAAATCACGTTTCTGTAAATGGTAAATATACAATATATTCCTTGAGATTGTAGGACCGAAAATGCATCAATGTAACCCACCATCTTAAACTGAATGAATTTGGTCCCCCTTTATTTATTTTACATACATTGCTAATATTCAATTACCTTGCTATGGTTTCAAATGAAAATTACCCTTCGTATATTTCTGACACTACAACGCTAGAAAGAAAAAACAAACAAACTCAAGTCTGATTGATAAAGAATGTCACACCTGCTCCAATAAATTAAGAAAAGAACCAGCAATACAGCAATTATTTATATATGGATTTTTTTTTAAAACTTTGTGTTAAAAAAAAAAAAAAAAACAGTGGCAAAGCCAATTGCAATGAATATTTTATGCAGTTTTTTTTTTTTTTAAATAAATATTTCTAGACGTAGAACATGTCAAAACGTAACTTTCGTAGTCCTTAGCAAAGCTGATAAATATATCAGATATTTAAGAAAAGCAGAGATCAAGTTATTGAAACCTCAGGAAGGAATTAAAACCCTTTTATGTACAGAGAATAAAAAGAAGGGGTAAAAATGTCAGAACTGTAAATTTAAATTGTTCTGACATTTTTCATATTATTTAATACTGGCTTCAGTATTGATAGTTGAGACTGTTAAACTTAGCAGTTTGATGGAAAAATAAAGTCACCATGTATTAATAATAATAATAATTTCCTGAATTATGCTGATACAATATATTTTTTATCTTAAATGCAGATGATACAAAAGACACAGATAGCTATGATTTCCTTTTTTTTTCCTTTTCTGAGTCAAAGAATATGTGGCTATAGAGAGATGGAAGTTGTCATGGAGATGGATATATATTAGAGGAGCTACCGAATAAAACATTGGTGGTATCCTGGGGCAAGCCTAATTCATGTGGAAATGTGCTTGTATCTCGGATGCATGTCAGGCATAATGGGCTGTATTTATAATTTCAAAAACACTACAGGTCTGTCACATTTCATTATTGCTTAGGTGCTAGCAGCCTCAAAGGGATATGGTTTCTGCAGCCTCTGGATATTGGATGGAGTCAGAACACAGGCTGGTTTGCATTAGCTTTTGATCGGAGTTAGGATTGTTATTTTAGCTTCTTGTAGTGTGTTGGCGACCCTGGCATGGCTGAACCAGCCTCTGCCTCTGGGTTTACAAGCTAAGTCAGAAGGTCTGCACTCTGGTTAGTGCTAAGCCTCTGCAGTGCTAGAAACTAAATTGTTTTTTTTGTTTTTTTTTTAACCCTCATCCTCATACAAAGTGTTTTAAAGTTGGTTGAGCAGATAAGCCTGCCATTTTTGTTATGAAGGTTGGCAATTGTCAACTGAAGTCAAATGATAGAATTTTGGCAGATAAAATGACAGATATGAGCTCTCAGTGCTCTTCTTCACCCTGCATTGGCCAGTCAGCTGAATGACGTCCTGTTTGTCTGGTTTTATAGTACATATTAGGCCCATGTCTTACAAAGCGCAACACAATGGGGGAGATTCCATGTATGTTCTAATTTTTCTCAAGACATTGTGCTCGAGCCAAATGAAAAATGACCCTGTACATTTCAGGTTTCCATTAGCTCAGTTTATTTTACTCAAGAAGACACTCTTTTCAACTGATGTCATGTAAATGAAGGGGAAAGGAGGAGGTTGATTTGCAAATTAGCCATGTGTAGCATTCTCATGCTGTTTTCACAGGCAGCTGGGGAAAATGTGGTTTTCATGCACAGAGAACAGGTACAGGAGAGAATCTCACCTGGAAATTTATGGTTGTCAGGTGACATCTTGTCTGAGTGAAACTTTAAAGCACAATGTTAAGCTTGTGTAATAAAGCTGTGATTTTAAATGCCTAGTGCCTGCTTGTTTAGTAATGTGCTTTACTGCTCTTGCCCAAGTTGTTTTTCAAATGTTCATTGGTGAGGTGGTATGTCATTAGCAGTGAATAATATTTCAATTAATTTATCACACGACTAATTAATTGAAGAAAAAATAAAATAACCCAGAGGTATATAATGAAACTGTCCAACCCAGCTATTGCTGAACACCATGGCTAAAAACCGGCGGAGATGTAGCATTATAGAGATCTGTTCCAGACACCTTCCACTTATGCTCCTAAGTCTGGATTCATGTGAAATGCTGGTTTCCATGTGAAAATGGGCATGGATTTCTCATGTTTTATGTCATGCTCACGAGTAAATGAGATTTATCCCGTCCCTCTCTGTGGCTGCTATTTTCGGCCACAAACCTGATCCTCTCGAGCTGTTCTCCCAAACGCGTACCCGCATCGCCATTTCACGTGTAAATAACCACACATAGAAACCCCCAATATAGCTATGGCTAGTAACAGTAATGTTTATCTTTGCTAGCAAAGCTGTTGTGTTTTGTTCTTGCTTACCGGTCTGCTTTTGCAATGCTGCTGCATTGGTATCTACTGACAAATTAAACACTGAAGATTACAGAAATGTGTAATGTAGTTTTACAAATTTTGAGTTGCCGTAACCCACAACTGCTTTAGAGTATTTTTTGGGACTAGGTAGAGTCTTTTCCATTGACCTAAACAGTGGCTGAATACTGTGATGTACTTTGCTTGGCAACTCCATCAGGACCAAACATATACACACACAAGTTCATTAATTAATTAGCAGTGAGGCAGGTGCTAGCCATTACATGCTGCCAGTTTAGACTTTAAAAGACTGGGGATAGCTTTGTTTGAGTACCAGAGGTACTAAAACTGCAATATTAATGTTGTCTATACTGTGTAACCTGGGTGTATTACTGGTCTTAACTATACCGTGTAAACTTTAAACTATACTATATTATTGAAGCTGTGTGTGGATCTGTAAGGGACAGACACAACACTTCATCTTTTGGTGGGGTTTATCTTTGTATATTTTGAGTTTGCTGTGTTTTGTGTATTGTTAATTTCACTAGTTATTATAATTGAATATTAAATGCACGTTATATGATTTATTTTCTTTATACTGGTGAATGTTTGCACTGGGTGTGTCTGCTCCCATCTGTTATCCAGGACACTGGGGGGATGATATTAACTTAAATGGACTATTTAATTTGCCGGTGTGGTTTTTAGATTGCTAATTGCCTTTTTTAACTAATTGTTATTAATATACTACTTGCCCAAGTTGATGCCCCTATTGTCTTTGTGCCGTGACTTTCACACATTCTCTCCTGCTTTATAATAAGAAAGAATAATTGATTCTAGACCCTCTGGTTAAACAAAGGTGGTGGCAGCGGCACATTATCCATTGAATTAATTCAGGTAAACAGAAGGTTTATTACAATACTGAAGTCATTTAAACCGTTAAAATAGGACCCTATAACAATGAACTAAACATTAAACTCTGAATGCAGCACACTACAATATATATTTTTTCATAGCTTACAATAATATCAGTATGTGTTTTTTCCAGAGCGTTTTAAAATATTTACTTTTTAGCGAGCCTGGAATACTCAATTAACTTCACTGTTCTGTATCATTAAATGTGAAATGCAGAGACGAAGGAGATGTCGGCAGCATGGGGATGTGGATTACTTATAGATTACTTATTAAGAAATTAAAGACAAAACAAAATTGATTAATTATTTTCTCAGTCCCCCTGGTGTTTCTATAAAACAAAAAACTACATTATATCACACTGCAGTCTTATTTAATCAGAAATGCCTGTTGTGCTTGCATTTTCGTTAATTAAATAGTTTGTGGTGAACAGAAAATATATTTCTTGATGAAAACGAAACACTAATTCTAGATCTGAGAAAATAAAGAACTATTATAAACACTTTTTTTTTTTCTAACCAATTGAGTATTGTTAGGTAACCTTGTTCAGTTGCTATGGAGACTAAAGTTTGTCACTCAGCCTCATAGTTCCTCCAGGAGAATATATAAGCCACATCAGCAGAGCAATCCTTGTCTTGTCAGGGCTGATTGCTATGTGAATAGGTCAGAATGTTTAAGATGAACTTTTACAATACATGTTATGTTTTTGAAAGCAAGCAAGAATCAGAGCCGATTTTAAGGCACATGACTTCAGTAGGTTTGGGATTAGCAGCATGAACACCTTTGTGAAGCATTTAACTAATGGCCTGGTATTTGTTACCATTCCTGGCAAAGTAACCAGCTGACCAGCAATCTAAGTAAATTTGAATGCGCCCTTGGAACAGATTGAATGATTCTTGTTGCTAGATCTCCACCACCCCCCCCCCCCCCCGACCTGCAAGGGCTCTGTGTAAAGGGAACTGAGTACCCTGGACTGGATGGCATGAAAGTTCATTCCCAGGGTTAGGCGGAAGTCGGTCATCTAGAATGCGGGCAGGGCTATGGTACCCTAAATCATCGACCTGGAAGGGAAACAATGTGGCATCCGTGGATTGGAGGAGCGGTTGAACTCGTTAACCAAGGGGTCATGGTTGATGGTCTTTAAGAGGACATAGTGATGTGGTTTGCTTCTTTGTATTGGTTAAAGGTAACTGCAAGAAGAACCATGTTGTAAATCATGAGTGTTTGTTTGTTTTGTTCGGTTGTGTCTAAACAATTGCACTGTTTGTTATTATTAGATGGCTGAACATGATCTAGAACTGTCGCCAAAGGCCAGCACTAAAACTGCACAACATCACTACAATTAGTTTCATTGAAGAACTGTATTGTCACTACGAAAGCTAGGGCACGCACTGTGGACTTGTGTTTGTGTCTGTGTTATGTGTGGTAGCTTTCAAAAAGGATTTACAAATGTGCTTCAAATGTAGGTCTGGCTGTACACTAGTGACAATACATTTGACTTAATGTTTAATAGCAGCTGGAATACATTTGCTTTAAAATGTATTTTTAGGTTGACCCAGTTTTGATACTGGAACTGGGAAATTGCTTTTGAAACCAAAGTATGATTGCTGCCATCCACTTTAATCCATTTAAAAAATGTATCTATTCATTCTAAGTGTTTCCAAATATACTTCATATCCAGGATCTCATAAAATCTAAATGTCCATTTCACCTCTGGGGTTCATGCTGCTGTATATCACAGCTTCTAGACATCCATCTCCACTATGTCCACACTACTGGATTACATTCATTTTTATATAACCTCTCAAAGCCTTTAATCTCAGTGTGTCTGCATTGCTAGACTGCATTAATTTCTTATAGCCTACAGCGTTGTAAGTGTATGCTAATTTAGATGACACCTAAAGAGAATTTCAATGTATTTCACATGGGTACAGTCAATTAAATCCAAGAAGGTCAAATTTGTTTGAGCAGCTGAACATAAAATATATACACTTAAGACATGCAGTTCTTTAATTGTATGTCATTTGGAATTAACTATTAGAAGCTGTGTATCAGGTGAGAGATTTTATTTAATGCAGTGAGTATTAAATACTTTCATTTCATGTTCCTGCTGTTTTATTAGGGCCAATGATTAAACCCCTATTAGTTTTGTGAAATGTAGGTTCTGTAAAACAGTGCAGTCCATGAAATGTTAACTTATGGTCTCACCTTGTAAAAACACTGCTTTTGTGAAGTGAAAGGTGATTTCTGCAGTGTGGTTGGAATACTGCCAGTCTTTTCTGGGGCACGCTGTATTGTTCATTCGTTTTTCCGGGTGCTGCGTTGGGAAGTTGGCTGTGGCAAGTTCTATACATTGTGATTCTGAGACCTCTTCTGCTCATCCACCTAGTCCAGATGGTAACTTCCCAGGCTGGGCCTTTGTCTCCAGGGTTCAGTATGTTAGTAAAAAGAGGTGATTGGATGACACCAGGAACAGAGGTCGACCATCAATCTCAATTTAATTAATAGGAAGGCGACATTTAAATTGGGAATTTAAGAATTAGGTATCAAAATGGGGGTAAAATCAATTATACTGGCACTGAGAGAAATATTGCATTAATGAATGTAGAGAAACATATTTGTTACAACTATATATATATATATATATATATATATATATATATATATATATATATATATATATATATATATATATATAGATGGGCTTCAGTGAGTTACAGGAAAATAATTTAATCTAGGGTTTCTGTGATGTCATAAATTACGAGACCGAAGGTCAAGTAACTTATATACTGTCACAGAAACCCGAGATGGAATTGTTTTCATGCAACTCACTGAATAGGCCCATGTAGTATTTTTTATAATACATGGATACCCTTGTGATGCTAATATTAAAGACAGGGTTCAGCAGTACAGTTGTTTTTTTTTTTTAAAACATAGTGTTTCGCTCCTGTACAGAGGTTCTTTGTTGTTATCAGTTATTATGATTGCCTTTACCTTTTTTTAATTTCCCAGTTTCTCTGAGATAAGAATGTACCAACTTTACATCATTTTTAAACGCATTCTCATTTTGTTGATCATTAATGAACATTTCTGTACTATGGGTGAAAACAACACATTTTGTGTTTGAATTGAAAGTGATGGTCTCGAGGAGTCGAATGTGCCAGAGTTCAAATATATTTTCGTCTAGAGTAAGTATCGCTTTTTGACGTCACTATTGTGGTATTATACTATTTTTTTAGAATGGTTCAGGATGCAAAAAGCCTTCATCCATGTCTTATTATAAATACATTATGGATCAATAACAACCAGAACGTCCTTCACATTTTTTGTTTATGAGAGCTATGGTCTGAGGCCATTTTGCAGAGCAAAAGTGGTTCATGAATTGTTAAAAGACACCATTATGGGTTGGTTCTTGGGGACATGAGGGAGAAGATTTAATGCGAAATATAAGTAACTGTCCAATTAGAAATCATTACTCTTTTAATGCACCAAAACAAATTACAAATTAAAATGGTCTTTCAAAAAGTTAAGATGGAGCTATCAGTTTTGAAGTGTATAATTCAAAATAATTGTTTGAATAATTTCATACTTAAATCACCATAGTCTTCCAGAGTGTTCAATGTACTTACAGCTGGGAGTAGCCTCTGCTGGACGGCCATTGGAGCTATGGTTTCAGAAGTAGATAACAGTGGACTTAAATGTATTAACTTGAGCAGCAGCAGAAACCCAAAGCAGGTTATATGTAACAATTTTGAATAGAACATTTGTTGTTAATATATTCAACACACATTAGTCCAACATCAAATCTTTCTTGCATTGTCTCCCATACTATTGATGCAAACATGCTGACACCCATTTAGTATTATGTAATAATTATGTATAGCCTATATCATATAGATCTCAAAATACTTCAATTATACCACTCCACAATAATTCTAGCTAACTACATTAGGCATTAAACAAATATGCTTATTACATGCATTACTTTGCACAATATTAGTTTTTCATACATAAACTCAAGTTCACAGCTATTTACAGCAATATGATCCTATCAAGGATGAAAAAACGTTTACATTTGCATGTTCTTAAATTTGAGATGTACGATCATTTTTTAAAAAATAAAATAATTGTGAGGCTCCAATACGGTATTTTCATTTTTCAGATCTGGTAGCACTGCAGCTCACAGAGGTAGTAAAATAGTCAATCAAATGGTGCCCTACTGGAAAGCCTTGTGATCAACATATTCTGGGTTTACTGGAAAAGCTTGTGATGACAAAGTCACAGAGATGAAAAAAGCTATGGAGTCTCAGAAAAAGGTTTTTTTTCTGAAAATGAGAAAAAAATGAAAGTGCTGTGGGTGCCAGTTTTATAGTTAGCAAAGACAATGCATGTTCTGCCAAACCTTTTTCAGATGGTTAAATTTGTTAAAAGGTGCATGCTTAAAACAGCTGATGTAGTTGTCCAGTGAAAAGAGAAACATATTCTAACTTCAGTCTGTCTCGTAACATGGCTCCTGAGTGTATTACTGAAATGGCAGGTAATATTAACTTTAATGTTATTAAAGAGCTTTTAAGTTTAATTGAGCAACACAGCCACAGGAAAGGACATTTAAAAAAGAAGCCATGGGAAGTGCAGAATTATCTACAAACTAACTGGGATTAACAGATGGTGCACCATATATGACTGGGCAAAACAGCAGACTGGCTAGCAGTGCTAGAAAAAATGAAAGGACGAAATGCAGAAGTACCAATTTTCTTACACTGCATTCAGCATCAACAGGCATTATGTGGAAAGGTTGCAGAATTAGAACACTTAATGAGCATTGTTATCATGTGTGTGAATTTCATCCGTAGCAGCGGTTTGCAACTTCGACAGTTTTATGCCTTGTTAAGAGTTGGAATCGCAGTATGATGATTAACTGTAGTTCTTTCACTTGCATCAAATAATACAGGACTTCATGTTGGAATGAAGAACACATCTTGTACAGCTCATTAATTATTGTATTTTATTATTCATTTATTTACTAGAAGACACCCTTATCCAGGGGGACTTACAATTATTACGAAATCACAGTACAAAGTATCACATTTCAGAATATCACATTACAGATAAGAGCTGTTGAAAAGTATAATAAAATCAGTAGCATAAAATCAAAATCAAATAAGTCAAAACAAAAAAATAGAGACTACAGTAAATAATTACATGTACGTGGGTTCGACTAAGAGCAGTTAACTTGCAATAAAACAATTTGCTTATGTGAGTAAAGTCCAGTATGGGCATATAGTGAGTACAATGAATGGATGAGAATGATTTCAAATAAGAGCAATTACAAAAAATGTGAGTATGGATATGTGATGGGGTACCCCCGCCCCTGGGTGTGTTTTTGGCTTATTTTGTATAGTCTTGGTTATGTATCACAGGGGAGTTAATCTATATTGGTAGTGAGCATGGGGATGTGGGTTTGTGTGTGTGTGTGTGTGTGTGTGTGTGTGTGGAATAGTGATGACAGGGAGGCAGATAAAATCCTCCCTGTAAAAACACGTGGAAAAATGTGTCTGGAGCCGTGAACTGAATAAATGATTAAATGATTAATTAAGGCCACAGGTATATGAATAGGGTGATCACGGGTGAGAAAGAGGTGAGGGTGTTCAGAGGCGGAATGAGAGTTGGAAGGTAGAGAGTGTAATGGTATCTGGCTAATTGTGTTTGGGGGCCAGATAAGTATGTTAACTTTATAATAGAAAAAATAAACTGTCTATATACAAATCGTTACCAGGACTCAGTAAGTAAAATTAAGTGTTTCCCCTCTAAAACCCAAGCACATATAGAATAAGATACAAGAATATTACAAAAGTGCAGATCTGAAAAGCCAATGTTAGCATTTACAACAACAACTGCATTAATTATTTATTACACTCACACACAATATACTAGTTAAGAATTCACACACATTATCACAAACCATTAATTTCAGCTGTAATTCATTACATTAACATTTCGCAAATTATGCTATATTACAGTATTTCTTGTCTATAAAAAATCAAAACCACTAATGATTAGTATTAAATATGCAATAAGCAACTATAAAACAACTATAACTACAGTATTTCCAGAAACAATAAAGCATACCCACAATCAAATGCAATGCATTGGATTTCAGGACGGATACAGAGTTATTAATCACTTTACACATCAGGTTATTTATTTTGACCAGTCATAAAGTAGGTGCCAATACACTTCTCATCACATTATTTGAACAACATGGACAATTGAATAACAGGCACAACTACATAGTAACAGAAAACGAGCAGTCAATTAATGGACATTTCCATAGCAGCAAAGTTTAGGAAAAGAATATCATCATTAGCAGCAAAGGATAACATATATCTGTTCTCTGTAAGCTGCAATGATTGGTAAAGTTGTACATTCCAGTAGCTTCAAGGATTAGCAAATGTCTATTCTCCATAAGCCAGCCAAAATTGGTTAATGTGTACATTCCAATAGCAGCAAGGATTCGCAAACATATTCTCCATTAGCAGCAGTACTTAGTAAATGCACATTTTCATTTTACCATAGCACGAAGGAATAACCCAGTCATATTTAAGTGATAGAGCCTGTCGATGAAGTTATGCGTCCCGAGCCGTAGTCGAGGGCGCTAATGCAAGTGTGTCATGCTGCACTGTCTGTGTTGTACTGGTCTGTACACTCTGCGCTGTGCCGTGCAGCACTATCTGTGTTGTGTTGGTCTGCACACTGTGCCGTTCTGCACTGTCTGTGTTGTGTTGGTCTGCACACTCTGTGCTGTGCCATGCTGCACTGTCTGTGTTGTGTTGGTCTGCACACTGTGCCGTGCTGCACTGTCTGTGTTGTGTTGGTCTGCACACTCTGCGCTGTGCCATGCTGCACTGTCTATGTTGTGTTGGTCTGCACACTGTGCCGTGCTGCACTGTCTGTGTTGTGTTGGTCTGCACACTCTGCGCTGTGCCATGCTGCACTGTGTGCGTTGTGCTGGTCTGTACACTCCGTGCTGTGCCGTGCTGCACTGTCTGTGTTGTGTTGGTCTGCACATTGTGCCGTGCTGCACTGTCTGTGTTGTGCTGGTCTGTACACTCTGCGCTGTGCCGTGCTGTACTGTCTGTGTTGTGTTGGTCTTCACACTCTGCGCTGTGCCATGCAGCACTGTCTGCGTTGTGCTGGTCTGTACACTCTGCGCTGTGCCGTGCTGCACTGTCTGCGTTGTGCTGGTCTGTACACTCTGCGCTGTGCCGTGCTGCACTGTCTGTGTTGTGTTGGTCTGCACACTGTGCCGTGCTGCACTGTCTGCACTGTCTGCATTGTGCTGGTCTGCGCACTCTGCACTGTCTGCATTGTGCTGGTCTGCGCACTCTGCACTGTCTGCATTGTGCTGGTCTGCGCACTCTGCACTGTCTGCATTGTGCTGGTCTGCGCACTCTGCACTGTCTGCATTGTGCTGGTCTGCGCACTCTGCACTGTCTGCATTGTGCTGGTCTGCGCACTCTGCACTGTCTGCATTGTGCTGGTCTGCGCACTCTGCTCTGTCTGCATTGTGCTGGTCTGCGCACTCTGCGCTGTGCTGTGCTGCACACTCTGTGCTGTGCCGTGCAGCACTGTCTGCGTTGTGCTGGTCTGCACACTCTGTGCTGTGCCGTTCTGCACTCTGCTGTCCGTGCATGGAGAGATTGCTACTGCTGGAAACTTCTGCTGTTCTCAACACTACAACCCACCCCACTTCAAAGGGTCACCGACACCTTCCCACCTCAGATCTGATGTTATATTATCCTAACAGCAAAGTTAACATCAATCAATACCATCAAGCAAAACATTTCATCATACATGCAGCTATTGCAGTGACGTTTATTCTGGTAATAAGTCAAAGATTATACAAGGGGTGTGCAGCAACAGGGAGAGAACAGCAGCTACAGAGAATGCTCTGTGCTTTCCAGTCAGAAGAAAAACAAAAAACAAAACACTGACTTCAATACCGACACGAGGGGGACCCCAGTTCACTGAGGGACACACCACCTCATAAAGGGAGGTTCCAACTCACTGAGGGAGATGTAATTTCACAGAGGGACACACAGACTGCAGCAGAGGCATGGGAACTGTGTTGAACTAACAATCTTGAAATCTATCATATGGCTAGTTAGATAGATAGGGTTTTACTGCGTTTGTGATAAGGCTGGCAGAGGGATTCGGCTAAATGGGTGTCTTCCAGCTACACCGCACTCTAGCCACGATACAGGGGCCCATTTCATGAAGGTCTTGCAATTGAGATGAGGTTGTGAGGACACAGGTCATCGATGCATACGTTTCATAAAGCACTCTGTAAGTGCCGATGTTTGCGATCACTGTTTGCGATCTGCTTTAAAAAAAATCATTAACTCATGATCACAATGGTAAAGTGCAAAAGGAAAACCATTTTCCAAAGAAGAAATTGATTGCATTATAGAAATGGTTGCCCAACACAATTCTGTTCTATTTTGCAAATTGTCTGGAAGTTTAACTAACGAAGACAAGAAAAAAAAAAGTGGTACATAATCACAGATACAGTAAATGCTTTAAGGGTGGAGCAGAGAATGATACCTGAAATAAGAAAAAAAATGGATAGATCTAGTAAGTAGAATGAAATTAAAGAAAGGAAAAGAAGGGCGATGAAAAAGAACCGAAATGAGGAGGAAAACATAATTGCTTGCATAATTGCTCTAAATATAATTGCTTAAGTAGCTGTTGCTGGTATTGATAGCAAAAAAGAAAGAATAGAAAAGCAGACAGAAGCTGGCTTTAACCCAGCATAACACATCTTTTGTTATCCATCTAAGTAAGCAATAATGAAAATAGACTGTTATAAGTTCCACAACTTCCAAACAGAATGGCAGGAAGCCTATTCTTCATAAGATTATTATTATTATTATTATTATTATTATTATTATTATTATTATTATTATCTTTCCTTCCACTGCATTGGTAAATTTTTAACAGCCAATAAAATGAAAACTGTTGCAGGTAGAGATTCGCTGTTTGGAACTTTTGTAGATACCTATGGGAAGTTGAAGGGAAGTGGGATGTTGTGCAAAAAATAGCGACAAATTCATGATGAATTCAAGTGGAACACTAGTAGAAAATGCCCTAGAATGGATATGAATTTACGGTCATTATTTTAAAGTGTAAACAAAACATGATTATAACTGGTTATTCTAAAATATTGCTTAGAATGATTGCAATTAAAATAACATTTGAAGTTACTTACACTTTAAGAAAATGATTAAATGGGTCATCCCTAAATTATTTGGGAAAAACATTATTGAGGTGCTGTACTATAGAGCTGATAATAAAAAAGAGGGTTATATTTCAGACACAGCTGCATGTTATACCGGCACTACCAATCAAAAAAAAAAAAAAAAAAAAAACTGGAACAAGTACTTTAAATAATATTTTATGATTATAGATTTTGTTGGTGTGGCTCTAACACCTGGAACATTCAACTAAATGTGCAATTATGTGTGATGAGGAAATTTTTCAAGATGCTGTATATCCATGCAAGCCAACTGACAAATTAATGATGGAATGTGCTATTTAATATTAGATTTGGTGGCAAAGGGGGGCACTTTTATAGCGATAACATTTTGTTAATATGAAGAACAAATATTCATAAACACGGAAATCCAATAGGGTTTTGTTTTCTCTTAACGCAGCACAGATTGCAACTGTAAGTGTTTAAAGGTATTGCACACGACTCCGCTGTTATCTTCTCATCACCAAATGCAATTATATATACAGTACTGCTGTTGTTAAATATTCATTGTATGCATATTGGAACCTGAAGGGCAGCATTACAAAATAGAACAGTTCATCCTTTGAGTGCTAAAATGCCAGATGAACCGGGGGATTCAAATGATGTTCCCTTTCATTATTAATGATCTGGAGAGTGCAGCTTGACATTTACAGGTGCGCCTGTGGATGTTAATGAATTTGCTGTTCTGTTTGAAACATGGCTTCTCAGAATGAAGTTGATTGTTCTGCTGGTGGACCCAGAGAGTATGAGTGTAAAATTGGGAGCAACTGAGTAAAACCATCTATTTAAATGCCTAGAATCTTCTTATTCCTGGAAAAGCGAACGGAGGAGGATCTGTCTTCATGGCTTGCTGCAACAATACACTTTCTTCATTCTAATTAGCGAAAATCTTTTTCAAAGTGCCATGATTGATTGTAGTTTTGGAAACAATGAATTCTTAACATCCTGCACTTTGGTGTGTCTGCTACTGTGTCCTTGTTGATGAATGAGATGTTGTGCAAACTGTTTTGTTTACATTATTGGTAGAGTTTAAAATATTTTCAGTGAAAATGTTTAGCTGATCTTGCAGTGCACACACATTAAACATTTTAAAACGGGTAAACTTTTAGAGGCAGATTACGTAGCTACAGATATATAATAGACAATTCTTCTTTTCCTTCCAAAGATAGAGTAGACCCTTGCCAATCCAAACCAGTTTGCACCAGCTCTCAACCATTTTCAGTGCCCACACATACACAGTGATGCTATTGTGACTGAATAGAAGCTCTTGGATACAATGTATTAATGTTATTGTTCAGAAACTACTACAGGTGACGGAAAGCAAATAAACCACCTAAGGTAATTTCTCAAAAACCTTTCAGCAAAAAAATCTTTCAATGCAAGACAAATGTAATTTATGGTTACACAGTTATTAAAGTCAAACAACAAACTGAGTACTGTGGTTACTGAGATTTCAGCGATTTATCCACCACAGTATGGAGTTATGTACTATACATCAACTTGTATATTGCATTTACAATTTGTATGTACAGTATGCAAAATGTACAGAATCAACAGATTAACCTGTTTTTGAGTTGTGAAAATTATTAACAATGTGGTTTTGACAATCGTGGGGGAGCACTGATGTAGCGCTGTGCCCTTTCGCTGTGGCATTTTTTTTTATATCAAGTCTCACTGGCCCTTGCTTTATTTGTTCTGAAGTTGTGTAATAAGCATTTATTAACATGAAACTTGAAATGGGATTATTGGAGATAAGGACATGTGTTTCTGTCTGTAAGATGATGATTCTTCAATTTGCCCTTTTCAATTGACCCTTACCAGCATCATCATAATTTCAAAACAAATTGCATTATTTTAAGCACATGCAATGTTTTGCATTGTCCAAAGCATGTGACCAAATAGCAGCTCTTGGATACAAAGTATTGGTATGAAGCCCTTGATTTTTGTTCAATATTTAACTTTACAAGTTAGATATCTAACTTCCACCCAAGATAATTTCCCCAAAACATCCTGCAAAATCTTGCAATGCAAGATAAATGTAATTTATTTAAAGTCACCAAAGTCAAACAACAAACCGGATATATTAATAGGCATGCACATCATTGGCGAGAAGTCATCTACAGGTACATAAGTTTCTACAATTAAGGCGATACTATTGGAGCTGTTCAGCTTGTACATTATTCTGGTGTCCAGAGCAGAAGAGTTACCTTCAAACGGAAACAACAATAATGGACCCACTACATCTGTAGAGCTCAGTGACCTAAAATTACAGATGGAAACAATGGAAAAGGAGCTACCGAATCTAAAGACAAATAATGGTACTGTTATTGTTATACTTTTACAGTATTAACTGGTTAATTGTTAATAATGAGTATTTGTGGCAGAGCAGAGCTTTGCCCTTTATAAATTGGCAGTTATGGGGTTAAATTCCCCTACCTGCCTGGGTTTATTGTGTTCAGGTGGCTGGGGTTGATTAGAGTAATTAACGATCAATCAGCACCCAGCCACCTGACATAAAAGGAGGCCTCAGCTTCCCATTAGGGAGCTGAGGGAGCAAAGGAAGCAAGTGGAGCAAGCTGGAGTTTGTGCTTGCTGGTTTTGGTTTTGTGGGTGTTTTTTTTTTTTTTTTTTTTTTTTTTTTTTTTTTCTCTCATCCAGTGACGGCATCGCCCAGCCTGGAAACCTTTATTTTTGTAAGTCTTGTTTTGTGTCTTTCTATTTGTGTTTAAATCCCTTTGTCTTGGCCCTTGTGCCATTTTATTTTGTTTTATTTATAATAAAAGTATTATTTATTTTTGAACTGCAGTCTGTCTCTAGGCCTCTATCCACTTGCCAGCCTGTCACAGTATTTGATACTGTAAGGGTTTTGTAGGCTGTATTCTGACCCTTTCATTTAGCCTAAATTGCTTGTGTTTATTTTAACTGATCACCACATCCTTGTATTTTTTGTTTGTTTAGAGAAACCAAAGATTGCGTTTTTCAGCATCCCTGTTTAACAGCTTGGTCCTTTTAATAAAGCAACTACAATAGTGTATCCTGATCTTCACACTAATGTTGGCAGGTCCTTCAACATTCGTACAGATAAATAGAAAATGCCTGCAATTTGCCGAATTATTATAGTGATGTTCTTTTTTTATTTTTTACTGCTTCTGGGTTAAATTTATGAGGTAAATTAAAATGTTTAACCAGGCTTAAACAACAGAAGGTTTCTGTTTGAATACACTTCCATTTAAAATACTAATAAAAATAAAATCATACCTCTGACCATATCAACTTAACTGAACAGCAATAGTGTACTGATAGTGCACAACAAAGTTATTGAATGCGTGACACAACAAAAAGGCACTGTACCTTGTTTTGAAGAAGTTCTGGACACTAGGGCTCTCTTTAAAGGCAAACAAGAGAAATCCTGGGGTCTAAAATAAAAAAGGAAATACAGCCAGCACTCGCATACCTGAACATATCAAATTTTGACTAGAGTGAGGGTTAAACATGAGTGATGCATATCTGATTACGGCATTTCATTTTGGCCCATTCCAACCATTGTATCCTTTTTTTGTGTTCCCTGAAAAACGGACAGTATCAAAAATACATATCTGAAAGGACTGTGTTTTTTAAAATCAGTAGGCTCCATTTACATGTACTGTATTTAACAGAAACATTTTAATTCAGAACGATAGGATTCTGAGAATTATTACTTCATAATAGAGATGACTGGTCACATTGACTGCAATACAGTACATACTTCTAAATCTGGTACATATTGTAGCAATATGTAAAATTCCAACAGCAAAATGAAACCAAAATGTTTCCCATGCAAAAAAAAAAAAAAAAAAAAAAAAAAAGTCTCCATAATTAAAACAGTATCCAAAGTCAGCATTCAAAATTGCAGAATATAGTGCTTGATAAGGTTCTAATGTCACAGTTCACTTGCAAATGAAAATGCACAAAAACAATCACAGATTTAAAAAAAAATTCACAATATCTAACTGTGTAATGATTAACTGTTACATTAACCTAGCTTGTCTCTTTCGCTTTGTTTTGTCTGCATTTTCGTCAGGTGAAACTGGAGGAAGCGCTGTGTAACTGCACATCACAAGATAGAACGATTTGGCATAAGAGAACAAAACAAACCCGGAAATCACGTTTGTACAGGAAGAGCATTAATTTGTTACTATTGTAGCGTGCATGGGGGAAGGCAGCAGCACGGCTGGTCGATGACATAATCACACACAAAGACATAAGCCCTATATACGCTCTTTG
This sequence comes from Polyodon spathula, assembly GCF_017654505.1. NCBI lineage: Eukaryota > Metazoa > Chordata > Actinopteri > Acipenseriformes > Polyodontidae > Polyodon > Polyodon spathula. Next base: position 21,897,336 of record NC_054535.1, on the reverse strand, counting down.
CAAAGGAGAGCTCTTTTGTACAGCAGTATCGGTGCTATGCTAGAGTGCGAGAGGCCTCGGGTTCGTGCCCGCCCCCCGGGTATGATCTCCATCTGTGTATGGATTGCCTCGCTCTGTGTGATGCGCCTGGCTGCGGGAATTTAGGTTTGCTGCAATATAATGGGGATTGGTTTTATTCTTAATACAAGGCCTCTAAAACTCGACTGACGTGTTTCTGGGTAGCGGATATCCGAGTGCTGATTGTACAAGCACTTTACTCTTTAGGGGTTTGAACATTTGAACTACTGGGGCTAAAGAATAGATAATATGTTGTAACAAAATCAACTGTTGGATTCAAAGACCAGCAAAATGTATTTTCTTGATCTCATGAGGTACTAATAAGCTCCACAATAGTTTGGAAACAGAATCTCAGGTCATACTTTTTTTTTTAAAGGCCTTTTTTATTTTTTTTTTAGTTTATTAACTATTAACAAACATTGTTAATTTTTAGCTAAGGGTTAGGGTTAATAGAAACCTGATTTAATTTGATAAACATTACTACAGTAACAGTTTGAACCGATTTCAACTATGTGATCGACTGGGTATTGATCATCCATAGGGCTGTGGTGTTTGAGTGATCATCCATAGGGCTCTGGTGTTTGCAGTTTTAGCTGGCCTATTATATATTATTAACTAACAGTTAATAGAAAATAATGTACATTAACATGTTTATTAGCTGAATTTCTACTGTATTTTATCCAATCCATGGAGATTACAGATCATAGTGTAATCAGGAATGTTGGGCCATGCAGCATCTATTAATCCAAGAGAAATTATGTCTTATGTCTTGTTTGTATTATAAACTTTCCAGGGTTCCATGTTGACACGTTATTATTTTATCACTTAATGTTTTTCAGTGACATAAGCTCAGATACACTGTGACCACACTCAAAATGAATCAGAGGGTTGGATATCAAATATCCAGTTTAGAAAAAAACACATGTTATAGCAAACATGTTTTTTTTTTTTCATTTTAAAACATGACATCTGGTACTACACTAGTTTTAAAACATAAAACCGCTGTTTACAATCCAAGATTTTAAACAGTCTTGTACTTCCTGGGTCTCCTAAAAATACCATGGTAAACTTTTATGAGCGTGGTTTCTGAGGATGGATTGTTTTTCCTTTGACGGTATTTTTATAGCAACTGTAAAAGGTTTTTACTACTTTGGCTTCACTGCATGTTCAGCGCATACTATCAACACATATGTGAGTTTGATAAAAAAAAAATGGGGAAACAGTGGCTTCGTTGTGGGATATCGATCAACAGGACAACAATGACAGCGGGAGCAACTCTGCGGTCCTTCAACTAGAAGTAGGGGATAGCACGCACATGAAACTTCATGAAAACAAGTAGCTTTTTGATGACTTAGCTCGCTATAACAGTTTCAATGGATTTCTGTTGTTTACTTTCTGAGTTTCCTTTACACTGGGATGGGCAAAAGTCAGGTAAACTATTTAAATTGAAAATAGTGTTCCAGAAATCTATTTAAATAGAAGTATAAAATAGATTGCCAGTAATGCATTTTAAAAAATGATAATAATAATAATAATAATAATAATAATAATAATAATAATAATAATAATAGGAAAAATAATTAAATTAATAGTTGACACTGTCTGATGGTTGTGATGTACACAATTTATTTTCCCATAATAATGAACTGAAATTACCAGTACTGCCTCAGTACAGCAGAACACAATGGGGATAATGGCTGCTCTCTCACTGGCTGATGTTGGTATACATAATGGTGAACTAATGTACAGCTGGAAAGAAATGATTGTCTCATCACCCAATCCAAGCTGTTATACTCAAATATATGAAAATGTATCAACACTTTCTGTACTGCATTCTGAAAATATCTAAATAAAACAAAGCATTCACTGAGCAACGGTTTTATGTTCCTTATTTGTAAAAAATATATTTAAAAATAAATTTAGTGATTGAAGTAAAGTTTAAAAGTATTTAGATATCCACTTTGCAACAGCATTAGTTATACAGGGTGTCCCACTGAAAGTAGCCCCTTAAGTAGTACAAGTATTTCAATGTACAAATAAATAATAAATATAGAATCTCATGATGGAGCAGCACAGACATGTACAGGAATCCTCGCTATTACAAACTCTGTTTATACAGGAATGTCACTCCCAACGTGAGCATGGACTGAATGCCAACATCTAACTGAAATACTTATGAGGCTACTATCAAGTGGCGCACCATGACCTACTGGCATGATGTTGTTTCTTGCAGAAATCCTAAATTTAAAAAAATAAAATAAAAAAAAAATATTTGTTGCTGCCTGTAGGCTGTAGCAGGACTGCTAGAAAGTGTATTTTGAGAAGTTAAGGTGTGTTTACAGCACTCAGGGGGTACAGCAGGCTAGATGCATTCTGTCATACTGGAACTAACAGGTAATAGTAATAGCCTATGCAATCAACTGTCAGAAAGTAAAAATAACAAATGCACATTCACTTTTAGTGCTTTGCTCCATAATGCAGATTCTTGAGTAACTTTCTATTCAAACGTTGACTGCACATATTACATGCACTCAAGTCTATTAAAACAGTGCCGCAGGGAATGAATTACGGTATGCTGAGAGGGTCACAACATCTAAAAAAAAAAATGTTAATCGCAGAAGTTAACTGTGATTAATTGACAGCCATAGTACTTGCACGTAATTACAATGTTATTATGCATAGTTACAATGTACTTATTGTGTAAATCTTTTTGCAGCTGTATAAGTGCAAAATTGTTTCAGAAAAGGTTTAGGGTTAGGGTTAGGTTTGCAGTTAGGGTTAAACAAAAGTAAACATGTTTTCATGCCCATCCTTGTCTTTACCACGTTACATTCTGATTTATAAGAATGATTGGTCCAAGAATATTACCACCAGCACAATAACATTTTTCTATGTATTTTAACAATGGCTACACAAATTAACTGCTGAAACTATTTATAACAATGAAGTAAAAACCTCCTACATTTTATAATAAGTATTATTTTGAACAATGAAACAATAAAGAGTAAATCTCATAGCATTCTGTATTTACCATTTTTAAAAAGAGAGGAAAAAAAAAAAAAACATTTTTTTTTACAAAACTAGAACCAAATCCTTCAGTAGTTTAATTTAGGGTCTCTTAAACAATCAATTGGATTGGATTGTTGATTTCTCTTAAACGAGAAATCTTCATCTGGTATAATGTGGTTTGTAAGATTTCTTAATTAATACGTTAGTAGTTGGCGTTGATGTAACAGGCAGTGTCCTGTCCTCTGTTGGTGAGATGAGATGAGGTTAAAAGCTCTAAAACCAGGAATGCAGATGAGCCTGCCTCTTTTGTGGTAAACGGGATCGTTGGTTTGTGCCCAGCCTGAACATAATACTGTGGCAACAAAATGAACTCTGAGAAGTCTGGTAAACTAATGGATTTTTTAAAATTCACGATGAACACTCACATGTTGCGAGACTGAATTCATTTCTTTTTTCTCTTTGCTATAAAAACAAAACTCAGGATTTGCAATAAACAGCACTGACAGGCTTGAGAAAATATACTGTGGTGATAGTCTTGCCAAATGCTACGACAGTTGGGGCCTGGCCTTGTTTTCAATGGTTCTGTACACCCGAGGTGAGTGAAGGCAGGACGAGCTGTGCGGAAACAGCCACATGCAGTTACAAAGATTGCCAGGGGCCACGCAAGCAAAGATACTGTAGAAAACACAGCTTTACTGTAACCTATTAAGTCAGTGCCCTACCAACAAAACTCCCACAGGACCTAAAAAAAACCCCAGCTGTCTGCTTTATTGACTGGTTGGCAAATACCCCAGTTGTAAGTTGGCTCTGACATAGTATCTCACTTAAGATGCTTGAATGCTCTGAAAACAGGGTTGGGTTACAGGTAAACCTTCTCAGGCCAAATCTACTAGCATGAAGATATAAATAGTCTAGGTGTCTGGGCCCTTTTAGTATCTGTCTCTGCTGCAGGTTTTCTTTGCCTCTGAGATGCACCGGAGAGAAATTTCCATGAGAAATTCCATGACACCCCCCCCCCTCCCCGCCCCCCCCCCCCCCCCCCCCCCCCCCCCACTCCCCCCCCCCCCCCCCCCCCCCCCCCCCGGATGCTGACACCAAACCCTCTGATTGCTGGGATGAAATGGTAAATAGGCATGCTGCTTCTTTGTCACTGATAAAGCACCCTATGGCCCTGGGCACTGCAATTGAGGAGAGATTGATTATCCAATTAGCACCATGCCAGAGGGGGAAGCTAAGTTATGAAGGCTTCAAATGCCCACTAACAAGCTACAAATGTTGGTGTTCGAGAAGAAAAATATCCAATCGTACAGGATGATGTGACAAAAACAAACAATCCCAAGAAAAAACCAAAGGGTACGTTGACAAATTAACACTGAACTCACCAGAGATGGATCACCAGGAATCTATGCTGATCCATCTGCCAACTGGGTAATTAGAGACCAGTCTAAAAAAACTGTACCTTTCTACCCCCCAATTAACACTCCCAGGGTAAAAAAGCAATGTCACAAACACTATTATCTCCGGTTGCATACCTACTTAGCTATATATTAACTGATGCCATTGTGTTTCAGTCAACCAGTGGAGACTTTTGGACAGCAGAATCTGAAATCATTTGGCAAGGATACTCCACCCCTTTAATGTTTTTGTTGGATCTCTGAATAAAGCTGCATTTTCAGTTATTGCTTTATAAATTTATGCCACGTTGTCCTATCCTCTGTGACAATTTTAAAGTAGTAAACATGGGTCTACATTTTCTGCACTGTTTATGAGTTTGTATTATTCAAATTAGGACTCCATATTAAACTGCCTTTAGGCGGTATGTAGCAGGACGGTAGGAAAGCCCTGCTTACATGTATTGTTTGTTTATTTCTAGAATGGAGTTTCCCCCCTCTGCCCCTGTGTTATTTTGCATTTGTTTGTTATTTTGTATTTGTTTGTTTTTATGATTGTGTATATATATATATATATATATATATATATATATATATATATATATATATATAGGACGGTGAAACGCTGCCTGTGTTGTTGTTAAAACGTGTTAATGAACTCGATTAGTGAACTCGTCCTCTGCCAGGAATGTTGAAAAAAACCTTGTGGAAATGTGTGGCTGTCGGCTAGTGCGTTGTTAAACTAGCCAGCAGTCACACAATTAATAAACTCTTGCAGAATGTGGCAGAGGGGTAATGAGAGAATTGATAGTTTAACCCCTCAGCATAGTAAATAAAAGCCTGCAGCTAGCTGCACTCTGGGTGGGTGTTCGGAGGTGGAGAACGGGAGGAGAGATTAATTTAAAAGAAAGATTTAGGATCAGTTAAGGCGATTGCCCAGCCTGACCTGGATCGTATTTGTTTTTTTGTGTTCGTGATTTTTTTTTGTTAAACCTTTTTATTTCGCTCTGTGAGCAAGTGTGTATTTTTCTTTAAATATTTCATTTACTTTTGTTATTTAATAAACGGTGCATGCCGCGCCTTTGAACTGCAGTTACCTTGCCTTTGTTGTTCTTCCTTCTTCTGGCCTGATGTCACCGCAATGCCATTTTCTGCCAAACTTTACCATACATTTATTCATTTATTTTATAAACCAGCCTAGTCCATCCCTGTCTCTGGTACCAATTTATATCGGTTGAATGACAAATGAAACATACATTTAATGTTTAAATATATTGTAGCAGTGGTGGAAGAAAGGTGAGGAAAGTGTTTAAAATAAACACAACTCATTCTATATTCAAAATACACAAGACTTGACCTGACGACCAACTAATCCGAACCAGACCACATCACTATCAAATACAGATTTGCGGACATGGTTAATGGGCAGACACAAATGATAAATTAGCATATCATTTAGACAAATCCAGAACAACACAGAACAAAAGACACTGACACAAAACAACCAATGGTAACTAATTACAGGAGTTGAGAGTCTCTGCTCTGTCAGTTTCTCCCTTCTCCCATTCTGTTAAATTTTATAAATGCCAAGTAAACAGTGAGTGGTAAAAGATGGGTGAATGCTATCCAGATTATCACATTATTCAAGTAAATTCAGTCCACTGAAAATTCACTATAAGAGGCTTGAAGAACCAGATGGTTCATACCATAACAACTGTAAGAATTGTGTTCAGTTGTGAAGATGCAAGGGTACACTTTTAAAGGTAACTACAAATACTGTTGCAGTTTTTCATAGTTTACCATACATTGCCATATATTTAAAAAAAAATACAATTTACCATAAGTTTCTTGGCTTTACCATGCTTTCGCTTTCTTTATTAAACCGATATGCTTTTACTATGGTACACTTTTTTAAGGACAGGTTTAGATGGCATGATTAGCCCTAGCATTCTAGCTTGTGCAACCATTACCCCTACGTTGAGCACCTTGACTGTGCCACTGCTTTGTCACTGAAGATCACTTGGTAAGGGTTTCAGCTCCCAGACTAGCAAATTGCAGCTCAGTGTTTGCAAGATATTCTTGAAGACAAAAGGACATTGCTTAATTTATTCATTACCTTCTCAGTTCCAGACACTGCATATACAAAGCTGCCACTGTTTGCTTTTGCTTGCTGTCAGAAGATTATAGAGGCTGTTTGCATAGCCATACCGCCTCAGAAACATAACCTAATGCCAGTCAAGTCATCCTGAACCAAATGTTTGTTATGACCCTGACCTACCTTTACAAGGGCTTACATTTACTTTGTTTTTAAAGACTGACAAACCTACTAGACAGACTGAACTCCCCCTCTAGACAAGAGGGGAGGGGAGATACTTAAAGAAGCATCCGAAATGAAAGCCACTTTACACTTTTGACTTGAAAATATTTGATATATATATATATCTATATATATATATATATATATATATATAGATATATATATATATAATCTAGATGCAGGAAAGTGAAAATGAAAAAGGGAATCTAAAAGGAAATCTGTGCTAATTGTCATAATTTATCAGGAGTTATTTTGCACTTGGAAAAGAAGGGCTTAACGAAAAAGTATATAACACTCCTTGAAACAGTATTTAAATTATTTGGTGTTAAAAAAAATAGCATAAACAAACTACAGTATGGCTTTGCAAGGAGTGGCAGCATTTGCAGCAGCAGTAGCTGCAAATTTAATTGTACACAGTACAGAGAGAGGGTGTACAGGACCAGGGTTACTTTCTTAGATTCACCTGATGATGAAATAAAAACTCGATTGTGTCTGTATTTTGTGGACCTTTTTCAGACTCTGCGGGAGGACCTTGAATTGCCTATGAAAAGCGGCCGTGCAGTATCCCTGCATATTTATTTTTATTTATTTATTGCATTTATATAGAGCTTTTTATACAAAAGTATCGCATAGCACAGTACAGTACATAGCAGAAAAAAAGAACAAACCACAATACATTTGTATAGCATGTCACACATACAACTACCATAATCAGACCACTTAAATTTAAATAACAGTATACACATAATACAAAAGCAGCAATTTTAAAATTACATTAAAACCCACTAAGATAAGAAAACCATTTTATAAAAGTGTGCTTTTAGTCTCGACTTGAAAACTGTAACAGTCCCAGCTTCAATGACAAATGAAGGTAGAGCATTCCATAATTTAGGCACTCTACAAGAAAAATCCCTACCTCCTGAGTTGCTTTTGTTGACCTTGGGAATAACCAGCAGCCCCACATCCTGTGATCTCAGAGTGCAGTTTGGAAGATACGGGGTCCGTAACTCCTGCAAATAATTAGGTGCTAATCCATTCAGGGCCTTGTAAGTTAACAGCAACATCTTCAAATCAATTCTATACTGCACAGGGAGCCAGTGTAAAGAGGCTAAAACAGGAGTAATATGTTCAGTTTTCCTGGTTTTAGTTAGAATTCTAGAGTCGATATTCTGAACAAGCTGCAAGTGGCACACCACACGTATTTGAACACCAGAAAAAAGTGCATTACAATAATCAATTCTAGATCAAACAAAGGCATGCATTAGTCTCTCACCATCAGATATAGAAATAATTGATCTAAGTTTGGCTATATTTCTCAAATGGTGAAAAGATACTTTAATAACTTCCCTTATATGAGTCTCAAATGAGAGATCAGGATCAAAGATGACCCTCAAACTCTTCATTGGTAGTTTAAGTTTTGATGAGAGGCTGGTACATGAAGGTGTTGGCTTGGCAGCATTGTCCTTCGATGTCCTCAGGGTCATTTCAAAGGGTCACAAGTGACTTGATAAAGAGGTTTAATGCTTATATCAGTATCCCACTTAATCAGGAGCAGATATACAATATTAAAAGGGAGTTTTAAGACATTGCTGGATTTCCCAGAGAGATGGGAGCCATCTATGGCACACACGTTGCACTCAAATCACCTCAGCACCATGCGTATGTGAACAGCAAGGGTTCCAACATTCACTAAACGTTCAGATGATTTGTGATGCATCCTATAACATCTGGAACATATGTGCAAATTTCCTTGGCTTCTGTAATAACTTACATTTTGATACAATCCGCTGTGCTTAATCATTTCAGAGACCCAATACACCAGATATTGTTGAAGCTGACACTCTGGGATCCTTCAAGAAGCTGCTTGATGAGATTTTGGGATCAATAAGATACTAACAACCAAACGAGCAAGATGGGCCAAATGGCCTCCTCTCGTTTGTAAACTTTCTTATGTTCTTATGGCATGTTAGTAGGTCATTATTGTAAGACTTCCTAGATAATTCAATATTTGTAGTACGACCATATTTTAGCCTTTTCCATAGTTATGAATGAGATTTATTCATTTGTTTTAACCATTTGTAACCTTACAGAACATTTGTTGTATTGCTAAAATGATATACCGTTATTTACACCCAGTGTAATGTTACTACCAAGAAATGATCGATGCAACCTTAGCCTATCTGAACTCTGGATACGTACATTATGTGATAACTGACCCCTACTGTAGATTTTATTTTAATTATACAAATAAAAACCTAAGAGTAAATAATGAAATCTTGGTATAGAAAAAGGCATACTATTACAACAATGCAATTCATTCTTATTAGGGAGTTCTATGCTTAATAAATATATAATGAAATGTTACATACATGGTATATTTTAATTTGTTGGAGAGCAGCTCCAAACAAGTCAATATTATTTAAACACAATAATGTTTTGGGAATTTCAGCATTATTGCAAGTTGCGAGTACTTACTGTACAAGTAGCTCCAAGATATTATGTTTGAAGTTTCAGCAGAGTTTTCTCAGAAACGGCTGATATATTTCTCTTAACGATTATATATAGACACTTACAAAGAAATTTTTCCATGTTATATTTAGGAGGCAGTGACCCAGTGGTTTAAGTCCCGGGCTTGTATACCAGAAGGTCACCGGTTCAAATCCCACTGCTGCTACTGACTCACTGTGTGACCCTGAGCAACCTTCTTGTGCTCCTTCCTGCGGATGAGATGTTAAATTAATGTCCTATTGTAAATGACTGTGAAAATAATGCACAGTTCACAACCTACCTTTATAAAGCACTTTGTGATGTTGGTCCACTATGAAAGGCGCTATAAGAAAGACCCTAATCTACACTGCAGATTTAATCAATATTTGATCAGAGATTATGGGTTTATAATTCAATAGGGTAACACACAGTAATATTTTGCTATATATCTCTAGACCTTTATCTCATTGTCATCCCCACAAGTTTCAAACAGATAGATCCTTTATCTGTTTGTGCTGTGTCATTAGCCCTTAGGTTATTGGGTATGAAATTACTTATCACCCCCAATATATTTGACCATATGAGGTAAGGCCGACTTGATAATATCAAGCAGGTATATATTACTCATCACATCCAACAAGAGATTCTTAGCCACTTGATGATGGCTGAGGAAGTCAATACTGGTACTCATATTATATATATATATATATATATATATATATATATATATATATATATATCTATATATATATGAGGTAATATATACTCCATTTAAATTCCTACTTACACAATTCATCACTAGTTTCAGTCTGCTTTAACCTTCTGGTATGTTCTTTAGCAATTTTCTGTTCATTTGTTTAAGAAGTTTCTGCCTACATTTGATCTTCTTGAACCTCACTGTACTGCACACATTGTCACATGAGTGAGTGTGTGTGTGCGAGTTTGGCCAGGCACCAGGTGCCACCTCAGTTGTTGTAAAACAGAATTTATTAAGAGCTTTGCCATTTTACTCTTTGTCCCGGAATCCTCTTGGGAACTATATTAATCAAAGCCACAGCAAGAGTGTAAGAGATAGAGGTGATATAGGTAATGTGGCCAGAATCAAAATGTCAATAAGGGTGCGCACACTGCAATGATTTGAAAGCTTATTACCTGACAGTAAATTATTAAACCAGCTCAGTCTGTGCCTAATCACCGGAGCCAGGGCTGAACAGTAGACATTTTATTTCATTTGAAATATGTAACCAGCTAAAAGAGATTTGTGATCTTCTTTCTCCATTTCACAGGTGGAAGTGTTTTAACTGTAGATCACAGCATCCTGGTAGGCTCTCATGCCAGGCAGTATTAAAGAAATGCCCTCCGAATTTGCATATTATTAATTGTGTATGTTTATTAACCGTATGATATGAATTCCTTTATTACTCTTTCAGTATCCATCTGATATTTTGCACATTAAATAATGACACCAATATAATTTAATTTTAGTGCAGTCTGAGCAAGCCTGAGCAAGGTGGAATTTCTGTGGAGTGGACATTATAAAAATGATGATGAGGTGTGGGCATCAGTAATTTCCTCCCACATGAAACAATGAGTCTGATAAAGATTAGCAAAATTTCTAAAAAAAACCTCACTGTTTAATGGAGGAAGAAATTACCGGTGCACACCCTTATTACTCTGGCCACATTACTGAGCATCATCTCCCATGTTGAAAGATAAAATTCAAGTTTAAATCCTGCTTTGTGAGAAAAAAAAAAAAAAAAAAAAAAAGAAATCCATTATTTGAGGCTGTCAATTGCCAGTTGATGAACAGTTAATATTAACAGGATCAATGGCATTGTCCTGGCCATTATAATTTGTACACATCTACTATACACTGAGGCACTTAGGACTGTAATTATTATACACTTCTACTGTCTATTGTAATCAGTTTTCTAAAGGGCCTTACTTAATCAAACTCAGTTTTGACTAAACAGAGAAAATAAATGGTTCCCATGCGCATAACAGAACACACATCAGAAAACCAACACTCTCTCCCACTCATTCACAACCTTTCTCTGGGAGCAATTAAAAACAAAGATCTCATAGTATGTTTCAACAGGAGGCATGCTGGTTAAGGAACTTCAAAGGCTGGCCTTAGGGGCAAACAGGCTAAGCCTCAAACAACACTAGCCCTCACACAACAAAATCAAACAAAACAGGTTTGTTCTTTCATAAAAAAAAAAAAAAAAAAAAAAAAAAAAAAAAAAAAAAAATCTGGTTTTACGTATCAAAGGACCTTCTAAAACAGATATCTGGTTGGCAATACAAGGTTCCATCCACTCCTCCAAAGATGTCAATGTACAAAACTAAAGAAAAAGACTAACAATTTTAAGAATAGGAAATGCATAGAAAGCGATGAGTGCTGAAGACCCTTTATTTGCAACTTCAAATGATGGCATTGTAAAACACCTCATTGAGAAAGGAATTATGTCATTTTAAGTCCCTTCGGACAGTATATTCAAGATTAGGGATTTGGAGACTTTGGTTTAAGCTCGGCACATGGCAAGCTGCCCCACATATTGAGACCAGTTGATTTGTTTTTGCTCTTTCAGTTTGCACCAGTAAACCTTATCAAATGATTGGTCACCATGGGAGTCAAGGGGTTACTCTCCAGTTTGAACTATAAATAAATAAATACAATAATATAGCATATATCTCCTATGGTCACAATTTTTTAATTACATTTCTTAAGATTTTTAAACAGTTTGTGTGAACTCTATGGAGTTTGAGAAGTTTCCCTGCCAAAACTTTGAAAAAACATTATGCATAATAAAATAAATACACAGAGTAAATTTAACATGGTACAATTATACATGCAGTGACTGAAGGGCATATAGAGCATATAGGGCAGGATTTTCACTAACCAGTGTTATTGCATCAAACTTGTAGTATAGTAATGAGAGCTGGTGATTTTCAGACAAAATGTGTTAATTAAATCAATCTGTTAATGCTTTGAAATTGAGTCGATGAAGTCGGTAATTAACACATTTCTTGTTAAAACGCTTAATTATTGCATGTGACATACATCACTTCCTGTCTCAACGACTTGATAAGGGGAATTCGTTAATCAAAATTCATGTTAATGAGATCGGGAAAAATGAACGGAAGCATAATCTGCTGTTATGGAAACTACTAGCATAGAGGGAGATGGCTCTCCCACCAGCGAGCAGCAGCCAAATGGAAATAAAAAATAATGGGAATATCTATTTTGTGTATCATTTCTAAACTTCATTTAAAATTGTGCATTTTGTCATGCAGAATGTACATTTATTTAGAACACTTCACATATAAAATGCTGATTTATGATTATCTGGCGTGTGGGTAAAAATCAGACATCACAAATTAAAAAATAAATAAATAAATAAAAAAACCATGAGTCATTTACCCTTATTTAGGGGGATATTTTGCCACAGCTTACTTGGATTGGATTGCATTTTACAATCTTTTTTTGGTTAAAAAGAAAAAAAAATACCATAACCCATCTACTTTTGTATGTATTTTAGTATGTACTATTGTAGGCTATATATATATATAAAACCCCGGTCCTGTACACTCTCTCTCTCTATTGTCGGTGTCACAGACGTGGTCTGTTACATTTCTGTTTCAAGGTGAGTTAATATAAATGCCAAAATCAATGCTACATGCCGATTTGCTGATTAACACTGGAGTTATCATTTACAAACTTCTGAAAATCCTGTCCATAGAGTCTAACAACTATGGGTGATTTTCAAAAATCTAAATATACTGGATCTTGCAGGCAGAAAGCTTTTCAAACAATAAGCATGGAAACAGCAAAAAACAATCAGCTTTTTTCAAATGTTAGCAAAAGTGAGAATTAGCCTGCCAAATGCTTGGGAATATAAACACTGGTTGTAACAAATAGTTCTCTATTTTATGTCTTGCTGGTGTTTAAATCATGCATGTTTGGATTTTCTTAAGATTTTCTAAAACTACATGGCAGCTCTAAACCCGTTCATCTGTATGTTTATAAAGATCAAAATAAGTGAAAAAATATTTGCTGTTTTTGTTACTGAGCCTAAGTAACTTTAAAAACTGAGGGGACTGTTTGAGGTCAAATGCATAATGAAACCAGAATTGGATTAATAATGAAACCGTCCATATTAAATATTTTACCATACAGACTCACTCTGTTATTCTGGGAATCTGGGTTATGTAAGGCATGCTATTTTTCTTATTTTACATTTTTTATCCATGACGTTAGATTATGGCAACCTGTTTAAGCCTTTACTTTGCATATGCATTTCACATGTTGCACAATATAGGTCATGTCTGCACAAAATAAATCACAGAAAGTGAATTTCTTTCACAGCCTATTTTCATTTTAATTATCCTTAACTATAGGGAGACTGGGAGCTCTGCATTAATGATGTAATGTTGAACATTATTAAAAAGTCCAATCAATTCTTCATTTTAAATTTAAATGGAATTTAGATTGCTGTAAGTCACAAATCATAAAGGTGAAATCCCCCGACTAAAGACAACATGATGCATAGTATGGCCACGGCAGTTTTTTTTTTTTTTTTTTTTTTTTTAAATCCAATAACCTTACATTTAATACCATAATTATTTTATTTTGTATTTAATTTTATAGTTAAATATCCCATACAGAAAGAACTCATATTTTCAATATATATATAAATATATGCAACGCAACCATTTTATATGTTACATATATGCATCACATATCCATATATTGATGTATATATATACAGTGGGGGGGGGGGTTGAAAAAACAAATCAATTAAAAATTGACAGTTGCCTTCAGAATTCACACAATAAGTTAAATGGAGTCCATCTGTATGCAATAAAAGTGGTTCACATGATTTCAGATTAAATACATCGGTTTCTGTAAGGTCCCAGTGTATTCAAAGCAACGATACTACCATGAAGACCAAGGAGCTTTCAAAACTCTGGAATAAAGTTGTGGAAAGGCACAGATAAGGGGAGGGATATAAAAAGATTTCAAATGCATTGAATATCCTTTGGAGCACAGTCAAGTCGATCATTAAGAAGTGGAAGGTATAGGCACCACCCAGAATCTGCTTAGAGCAGGCCGTCTCCCAAAGGGCATTGGTCAGAGAAGCCACCAAGCGCCCAATGACAACTCTGAAAGACCTACAGCGTTCCATGGCTGAGATGAGAGAAATCCATGTGTCAACAATAGCTGAGGTACACCACAAATCTGGCCTGTATAGAGTAGTGTAGAGTGGAAAGAAGGAAACCATTTCTGAAAAAAAAACACATGTAAAATCCTGCTTGGAATTTGCAAAAAGTCATGTGGGGGACTCTGAAAAGATGTGGCAAATGATTCTGTGGTCCAATGAAACAAAAATTGAACTATTTGGCCTAAATGGAAAGCGTTATGTCCGCTGCAAACCCAACACAGCACATCACCCAGGTAACACCATCCCTACTGTGAAGCATGGTGGTGGCATCATCATGTTATGAGGATACTTTTCATCAGCAGGGACTGGGAAGCTTGTCAGGGTAGAAAGCAAAATGGATGGAGCTAAATACAGACAAATCCTTAAGGAAAACCTGCTGCAGTCTGTGAAAAACCTAAGACTGGGATGGAGATTCGCCTTTCAGCAGGACAATGACCCCAAGCACACAGCCAAAGCAACACTGGAGTGGCTAAAAAGCAAGAAAGTGAATGCCCTAGAGTGGCCCAGTCAAAGCCTGGACTTGAATCCAATTGAGAATCTGTTGCAAGACTTGAAGATTGCTGTCCACCAACGATCCCCATCCAATTTGACAGAGCTTGAACAATTTTGCCAAGAACAACGGACAAATATTGCATGATCCAGATATGCAAACCTGGTAGAGACTTACCCCAAAAGACTCACAGCTGTAATTGCTGCCAAATGTGGTTTTATCAAGTATTGACTCAGGGGGGTGAATACTTATCTAACCAAGACATTTCACTTTTTTATTTTTCATTAACTTTTTTTCACAATAAAAATTCTCTTGCCTCTTCAAAGTGTTGAGTAGGTTGTGTAAATTAAAGGAAAAAAAAATCCCATTAAAATGTTTCGGGTTGTAACACAACAAACTGTGAAAACGTCCAAGGAGTGTGAATACTTACTATAGGCACTGTATATATATATATATATATATATATATATATATATATATATATATATATATATTATATAAATAATAGGAAGAAAAGCAAGGAAGTGTGGCATTTGAGTTTTTAACCCTAACTTGCCAGTCCCCCTTCCACACAAACAGCCAAAGGAACGAAACAACAGAAAGCAACCGCAGGGTGCCATCGTCAGGTAAGACATAGAACATGCAACTCTTTCCAGATGACACAAGAGACATCCATCATCATGGTCCACCGGTGCTGTAGTCATAGTCATGAATATACATGTACAGTGGCTTGCGAAAGTATTGACCCCCCTTGGCATTTTTCCTATTTTGTTGCCTTACAACATGGAATTAAAATGGATTTTTTGGGGGTTTGTATCATTTGATTTACACAACATACCTACCACTTTGAAGATGCAAAATATTTTTTATTGTGAAACAAACAAGAAATAAGACAAAAAAACAGAAAACTGGAGCGTACATAAGTATTCACCCTCCCAAAGTCAATACTTTATAGA
Organism: Polyodon spathula; assembly: GCF_017654505.1. Lineage (NCBI taxonomy): Eukaryota > Metazoa > Chordata > Actinopteri > Acipenseriformes > Polyodontidae > Polyodon > Polyodon spathula. The sequence goes on along the minus strand of NC_054535.1, from coordinate 21,881,404 downwards.
GCCACCTTTTGCAGCAATTACAGCTGCAAGTCTCTTGGGGTATGTATTTATAAGCTTGGCACATCTAGCCACTGGGATTTTTGTCCATTCTTCAAGGCAAAACTGCTCCAGCGCCTTCAAGTTGGATGGGTTCCGCTGGTGTACAGCAATCTTTAAGTCATACTAAAGATTCTCAATTGGATTGAGGTTTGGGCTTTGACTAGGCCATTCCAAGACATTTAAATGTTTCCCCTTAAACCACTTGAGTGTTGCTTTAGCAGTATGCTTAGGGTCACTGTCCTGCTGGAAGGTGAACCTCCGCCCCAGTCTCAAATCTCTGGAAGACTGAAACAGGTTTCCCTCAAGAATGTCCCTGTATTTAGCGCCATCCATCATTCCTTCAATTCTGACCACTTTCCCAGTCCCTGCCGATGAAAAACATCCCCACAGCATGATGCTGCCACCACCATGCTTCACTGTGGGGATGTTGTTCTCGGGGTGATGAGAGGTGTTGGGTTTGCGCCAGACATAACGTTTTCCTTGATGGCCAAAAAGCTAAATTTTAGTCTCATCTGACCAGAGTACCTTCTTCCATATGTTTGGGGAGTCTCCCACATGCCTTTTGGCGAACACCAAACGTGTTTGCTTATTTTTTTCTTTAAGCAATGGCTTTTTTCTGGCTACTCTTCCGTAAGCCCAGCTCTGTGGAGTGTACAGCTTAAAGTGATCCTATGGACAGATACTCCAATCTCCTCTGTGGAGCTTTGCAGCTCCTTCAGGGTTATCTTTGGTCTCTTTGTTGCCTCTCTGATTAATGCCCTCCTTGCCTGGTCCGTGAGTTTTGGTGGGCGGCCCTTTCTTGTCAGGTTTGTTGTGGTGCCATATTCTTTCCATTTTTTAATAATGGCTTTAATGGTGCTCCGTGATATGTTCAAAGTTTCGGATATTTTTTTATAACCCAACCCTGATCTGTACTTCTCCACAACTTTGTCCCTGACCTGTTTGGAGAGCTCCTTGGTCTTCATGGTGTCGCTTGCTTGGTGGTGCCCCTTGCTTAGTGGTGTTGCAGACTCTAGGGCCTTTCAGAACAGGTGTATATATACTGAGATAATGTGACAGATCACATGACACTTAGATTGCACACAGGTGGACTTTATTTAACTAATTATGTGACTTCTGAAGGTAATTGGTTGCACCAGATCTTATTTAGAGGCTTAATAGCAAAGGGGGTGAATACATATGCACGCACCACTTTTCCGTTATTTATTTTTTAGAATTTTTTTAAACAAGTTAGTTTTTTCATTTCACTTCACCAATTTGGACTATTTTGTGTCTGTCCATTACATGAAATCCGAATAAAAATAAATTTTAATTCCAGGCAACAAAATAGGAAAAATGCCAAGGGGGTCAATACTTTCGCAAGCCACTGTACACTTCAACACACACACACCCACTTCAGGCAGGAGAACAGTAGCAACTGTACAAAAATAGAACTATATTTGCAGCTCACACCTGGTGTGAAGAGATGGCTGCCAAGTGCACATTGAGGGTCGTCAACCTTAGGCCTGACTGGGAGGGACCAGAGGTAACCCAGGATACTCGACACTAGGCAGTATAGGGGGTTTAGCTCTCTGCCCTGACACTAAATGGAAAATCTCTTCAATTTGAAGACGTAGCACTGGTGGGTCGACTGCTTCAGAGAGGCCTGCATGACATGCAGATAATATTCTTTTTCCCCTTTAATTCTGGCTAGAAGCTTGCTCCTTCTACCCACCTGGTTGGTATCTTCCTCGGCACAGGCCTGTGATGTCAAATCTTACATGCTGGAAGCAAGAATCAGTGTGCCATGTGCCAGGAGAGGTCGACGGTTTGTTTAATGTTCATCATATACCACTCCTAGAACTACGGTTAGACTTCTAGCAGTTCTACCCCCTATTTAGGAAAAAGAAACTGCAGAACCACGGCCGCAAGACAAGGATCCCAGCTTAACTCAAGGCTGATATGGTAATGGGAGGTGCAGGTGTGTGCTGACTTCCAGATAGCAGCCTTGCAGATTTCTGGATAGGAATGTCCCTGAAAGCAGCCTTTGAGGCAACAGTATATCTGGTAGAATGAGCCTAAAGCCCCTTAGCAGGCTCTCTGTCAGCTGACCTGTTGGTTATTCGAATGCTTTGAAATGATAGAAAACAATAATAGTGCACTGGGTCAATTACTTCAAAAGTGCATGCAAATATAGTTCTGTTTCTGTAAAGCTGATACGGTTCTGCAGCCTAAGGTCACATTTCCTTGCTTTGTGGCGATGAGCTCAGCCCTAAATGTTGCATTAACTTAGTTTTTTTGCAATTAATTTCTTTCATTATAAACTACACGACTTCTATGGAGGTGTTCCATACATGACTGCTGCATTTAACCACATTTTATTACACAAGTTAATTCAAAGTGAGCAAAATGGTAAAACAATGCTGATCGTTTGCATCAACATAGTTTTTGAAATCTATGATGCATAATTGTCTCTTAAGGCCCTTTATATCAGTTTAAATAGGTTTTACTGGACAAAACATAAGGTTTATTTCACAAGGTCTCATAATATATGTTATTTTTGTCCATAAAACACTCTTAATTATCATCTATTAATGAAACATTTATAATGCAATCTTCATCAACAATAAAAAAAAAATCATGAACAAGAAACATTAATGTAAATAATTGCTTTTATAATTGAGAGCAAGGATTTAACATATTACTCATTCTTCACTAAAGTTAGAACTGTTTTAAGTGATTCTATTAAATGTGACATTAAACTGCAGTTAGAGTGTGTATTATTGTTCTTGGACTGTACTCTAGTGGGAGTTGGGCTGCAGTTCGATGGTGGCTTGGGAGTACAGGAATTGTTCCACTAGATTTGCACATTAGTATGAAGAGAGATTCTCTGGCTAGATCATCCAGGATTGATACGTTAAGACGATGTAGATGATTTAAAAGTTTTGAATGGTCCAATCTTTGAAATACATCTCCTTTAGAATGTTCTTTTATCGGTTCGCTTGCATGAGATGCTCTAGAAGGGGGACTGCAAGAGCCGAACCTTACCACTGGTAAGCGAGCTCCTGCACTGCATTGATCAAAAGTGGAAGGTGATGGGAGTCTGGAGGTTCCAGGGAGCTTTGAGCTGCGAGAGTAGCTTGAAGGAGATAGAGACCGGTCAGCTTCAACATCAGAAAAGGTGTTGATCGAAATAGACTGCTCAAGCTGAGAAGCAAGAGAAAACAAAGATGCTGGGGTGATCTGGACAAAATTCGGAGATCAAGGTTGGTTGTAGACATAAGAATCATTGCATAGGTTATCCATGTTTACAGTTCAGTAGCTGCTTTCAACCTACTCAGAAGAAAGACTTGCAGAACAAGTACTGAAAGGTGATCCTGGACTGTATAGGTTAAGGAACCAATAGGATTAGCATAGCGGGCTGAGCCTTGCCCCTAGCACTTCGGCAAGCATCTATAAAAAACACATATTTAGATTATTTAGAATACTCGTGCCACGCATGTGGGTAGCCACTGCTCAAGCATACAAAGAGACAACTGGGGTGAAGTTGAAAACGCTGGCACAGGCGTGCACTAGAGGACCTCAATGGAACTGCCTCCAGGTATCGTGTTGTGTAATCTACCACCACTAATATATGCGTATACCCGGAGTCAGAAGGTAGCAAAGGGCCAACTATGTCCTTTGGAATGCTTTCAAAGCGGGTGGAAATAATAGGGAGTAGGACCAAAGGGGCGTGGCGCACTTGACCTGGCGCTATTCACTGGCAGTCTGGGCATGTGGCTACATATTTTGACACATCTCTATAAAGTCCTAGCCAAAAATATCGCGCCAATATTCGTCTTGTCAGCTCCCAGGTCCCCCGCAAAAGGATATCATGCACCAGCCTCATGACCTCCAGCGAACAGGACGGGGGAACCAATAATTGTGTTACAGGCTGTCCTGTGCCCGTGGCCAAGTTTACCCTGTACAGTAATTGTCCCTTGATGATAAAGTTTGGAAATACTATTGCCCCAGCGCCTTCAACATTCTTACCTTCAATAGACCGGACCTGTCCCCAAATATGCACCAGTGAGGGGTCGTTTTTCTGGCCCCACACTATGTCCACATTTTGAGTGCCACATTTCAGGTATATTGAGAGGGGCGGGAGTAGCATCTGCCCTTAATGGCCCAGTAACCTCGCCCTCTCAGTCACACTGCGTTCCGACCCGCCGTTTTTCAACTTTATAGCAGGCTCCCACCAGCCCCCAGCCTTGTCTCATTAATGCTCCCTCCCATTTCAGCAATCTTCTCTCTTTATTAATTTTTCTCAGGCAGAATGGGGAGAAAACATTTCCATTTGAATGGGGAAAACATTACCAATCATTTCCCTTTTGGCTTTTTCTGCCACATTTATATGTATGGTCGGGACTGCCATTAATTTCACCAAATCTTTGTAGTTTGGCCAGTGTCGACCCAGAATAACTGGATGTGGTAGCCTTTCCGCCATCCCAAGTACCAGGTGACATTTTATCGGACCGACCGATAAATATGCTTTAACTGTGGGGTATATTGCCATGTCTCCAGGAATACAGGAGATAGCCACCTGACCATGTGGCTGCCACATTACACCGCCCAAGAGAGATGCTCTAATTAAGGTCTGACCACACCTTGTGTCCACTAATGCATGCGTTTTCACATTACCCAAAATCACATTAACAATACAAGGCCCCTCCCGACCATGTTTCTCTTGCTTACCCACTTCAGATGCCAGATTGCATACTGCCACATCACATTCCATCGCAAATGGGCACGACCGGGCCTGATGACCCGGCTGATGGCACCTAAATCATGTAGGGGGAAAGGAGGGTACAGGGGTTAGTGATCGGGCCCGCTGCTGGTATGGCAACGGGGCGGGGGTAGCACCTCTACCCCAGCTGGGGGCAAACCTTGGTCTCCATGGAGGGGAGACAAGGTTGCCCATTGGGGCCAGCACTCTCGGAGGTCATTGACCCGGTCCCGGTGGTAGGGTTGGTGGAGCACAGGGAGGAGGTGGGGCTCAGATGGTCCGTTGAACTGATGTGGTGAGTAGCCCCATCTGAGCTGATACCAGGGTGTCCTTGAAGTTCTCAGCAAGTTTTACTGCCTGTTCCAGGGTGTCAGGGTTGTGGCCCCGTATCCATGTTTGGGTCTCGGTGCCGACCACATGGCAAAACCGTTCGATCACTATGGTTTCACCCATCTGCGCGCTTGATTTTTGCGCTTGGATGAGCCAGTGTACCACGTGGTCACAAAGTTTCTGCACGACCACTCTGGGGCGTATATTCGGGGTCTTCTTGTACTCCCTGAACCTCACTCGGTGAGTTTCCTCTGTGATATTAAGACGGCGGAGAATGAACAGTTTTACCAGGTCATACTGAGCGGCATGGTCATTGCCCATCGTCTGGTATGCTGTCTGAGCTTCACCAATCAGGCAGGGTCCTACTTGACTTGTCCAGTACTGTCGGGGTCATGACGCGGTGGTAGCAAACCACTCAAATGCCACCAGGTATGCTTCTGGGTCATCCTCCACCGTCATTTTGTGTGCCCTTGCCTTTGGCGCCGTCATCCTCAGTTCTGCTGATACAAGGGGAGGTATCGCCAGCCCGACCCTCTCGATCAGCGCGGTGTACCTCTCCTCTCTCCATCTCTCCTCCGCCTCCCGTCTGCTGTCCAGCTGCTCCAGCGCAGCACCGACAGTGCTACGTAGTCCTTTTGACAACCACAATCTTTTGACTCTTTTGACAACCACGTGGTGCAAAATAGTAAATATGTGCAGGTGAGTGCAGTGCAGAGTGGATTAATCACACAGATGAATGATTTACAGGTGTAAGGGTGTTTATTAATGATTATAATGTCCAGAGCCTTATGGTAAAACCTGCAACAATAACAATGATGGAAGTGGTACAGCGGCATGTATCACTATAAAGTCCCGTCTTTCCTCACCCACATAAAACACAAACACAGACACAGTTCTGACTGAATTAAGTGTGTGAATTAAGTGCTCGTGGTGAGACAAAGACACTTCCAAAGTGAAAAGTGAGTGTTGATATCTGGGTTAATGCTGGCCTGCAGTTACAGCTCTGGATTGTGCGAGTATTCTTTAAAGACAAACAACACAAAAAAAAAACAGTGTTACGAGACAGACGAATACACAGAACACTCACGGTTTCTATTTCACAATTTACGGGCTCCTTCTAGGTTTGTTTACTAACCATCTACAAAGGAACAGATCACTGAAGCTACGCCCCCCTATTTATACCCTCACCCATGACCCCTAGGTAAAACAGCGCATCCGCTTCTCCAATCCTCTGATGCCACGCCGTCTACCGTCCGGGTCAGTGAGCTTGGGTCCTGTAGCTCCGCCCCCTTCCTAAATGGCCGACTTCCACCTACCCTACGGAATAAATTGTTTTGCCATTTGCTTAAGGTTACTCTCTTCCTTTTTTCTAGTGCTCTCACAGGTTGGGAAGGCGATCTAACACCAAGCGTCATTCGATCTCTGTCACAAACACATATATAATTTATATTATGTGCAAAACATAAGTTCCGTATGGGATAGTTAATACACTAATTTTTTGTCAATACATCCGCATCCAGCTTTAAATACACTTTACAATTGTGTGCATCTGCATTATAATAAAGAATGGACATGCCAAAATACTTTTAATTTATTTGAAATCTCATACATGCAAATTAGATCACTGTCATCTCTTATGGATACAAACCGCTCGTAAACACCTCAGAGTTGTTATATTAATCATAAGCACTATCTAACAAAATTGTGTTAATAGTATGCTATTGCATAATATATACCTTAGTTAAGGCCATTCAAATACTGAGTTAATCCAGATATGCCAACCTTTCCAAATTCAAATAACCAATACGTAACATAATAACATACACATCTAGTCAAACAGTATACACTCAGACTCATCTCTTTTTTTCCCATTGCAAGTTAAATTGAAATAAAACAAAAGTTTCACTAGCCTTGAAGTTACTAGTAAAATTGATATAGCAAATACTTCTGCAAGTGCCACATGAGATGTATTAGAAAGTTTAGAAATTGGTTTTGCAATAAAATCACTGCTGTTTTTAAAAACTCACAGCACAATGTAATCTATCAGCCACAGTGATCCACAAACATTTAATTCCATAAGTTATCTCTTAACTTCTGAGGGTAATATCCTTTTAATACAATGGCAGGTTATCTGTCAAACACATTTTTTGGCACAGTTGAGTGGTATAGAAGCAAAAACAAGATCCTTTTGAGGAATGCAACATTTGTAAGTCTTCACCTGATTAGTTACTTACTATGCATATATAGATGGAGTAAACTGCCCGGCTGTTTCTGATTAAACATTTAGTTGTAGACACGGAATGGAGACTGCTGTGTAAAGGGTACACTGAGATGCTTAACTTCAGTGTATGCATAAGGCTGAAACTTGAACAAAAATATCAACATTTTTGCTGCCTGCAGCCACTGGAAAGCTAAAGGAAAGACTAATTGTTCAAACGTGACATACCAGTGCCAAATCTCTAACATAACATCCTCCCAGAATAGCATGTTTAAGACGAGGAGGGGGCCTGTATCTGATGACTGATGTTTTAGGGGTGACCAAAACTTAAGAATGCTTGGATATATATCCAAATATGCAGGAAAAAAATCAAAAGAGGTTCTGACAAGATTGGTGGGATCTCACTTAGAATACTGTATTTGATCTGGTCACCATATTACCAAAAGGACATTGTGGCCTTAGAGGGACCAACAAAGAGCAACCAGACAAGGAATTAGCTGTAAAACGAGACTGAGAGAATTGAATTGGAGGAATTTATTTAGCTTATAACAAATTGTATTTCTTGGTAGTGGTGGTGGGGTGGGTGGGTCGGGGGGAGTTAGAGAGGACTTGTTTAAAATCTTAAGCAGTAGTGGATAAAGCCTGTACTTTAAGTGCAGCACAGTAACCAGGGCCAGAGAACACAGTTGGACATTCATTGTTATTGTTCACATTCATTCTTAATAACAATAAGAAAATTAAAAACTTTAATTTTACTGTAAACAACTTAGACCATTAAAAACTTTGATAGTAACTATGATAACTGTCTGTTTTGCCACAACAGCATGACAGCAATAGACTCATATGCTGTATCCTGTAAAGTGCATTCTAACATGCATCGGAGACAGGGTGATAGCGTATATAACACATGGAGATACATTTGATCCTTACCCCAGAAAGGGTATGCCTTTGGCTCTCTTCAAATCTAAATTTTGTTTCAAAAGTCTAATTATAATTGCTGATATGCAAGCCTTGGCAGGATTGTAATCTCCGTCTTCCAATCTAACGTGACAGTAGGAAACCCAAAATAAATCCCTTGGCTAATTTTATACCATCCAGGGAAACAATTGGAGTATACAATTTCCAATTCAAATTTAATGAGGATGAGATGATTTCCCAAGAAGCCACAGGGTTAGAAAACCAACAACAGCATTTCTATTTGAACAATTTACACAAGGCTACAAGTATAGAATTACTAAATAATACATCATGGTTTTCTGGATTAAAAAAAGAATCAAATTGGAAGGTGATATATACATAAATAGATGCAAAAAGTATCACTATGATTTGTTGTTTGTATTTTATATACTGTAAATGTATACATTATTTATTTTTCTTATTTGTGCACATTACTCAATTAATTTTTGGTCATTTTACAATGGCAATTATACGTGTGTACTGCAGTTACCTGCCGATATATGCAGTATATTAATAATCTATATAATAAATACAATAATGTGTCACTGGCAAGATTAGGTACAAAAACCTTTATGGTCTGGTTGTCCAAAAGCACTGATGCAACATAATGTTCTGCCCAAGTTGAATAACTGAAATACATATATGTGATACATTTGACATGGTTAAATAACGGTGGGGATTTCTAATAAAAACATATTTAAGAACATAAGAACATAAGAAAGTTTACAAACGAGAGGAGGCCATTCGGCCCATCTTGCTCGTTTGGTTGTTAGTAGCTTATTGATCCCAAAATCTCATCAAGCAGCTTCTTGAAGGATCCCAGGGTGTCAGCTTCAACAACATTACTGGGGAGTTGATTCCAGACCCTCACAATTCTCTGTGTAAAAAAGTGTCTCCTATTTTCTGTTCTGAATGCCCCTTTTTCTAAACTCCATTTGTGACCCCTGGTCCTTGTTTCTTTTTTCAGGCTGAAAAAGTCCCTTGGGTCGACACTGTCAATACCTTTTAGAATTTTGAATGCTTGAATTAGGTCGCCACGTAGTCTTCTTTGTTCAAGACTGAACAGATTCAATTCTTTTAGCCTGTCTGCATATGACATGCCTTTTAAGCCCGGAATAATTCTGGTCGCTCTTCTTTGCACTCTTTCTAGAGCAGCAATATCTTTTTTATAGCGAGGTGACCAGAACTGAACACAATATTCAAGATGAGGTTTTACTAGTGCATTGTACAGTTTTAACATTACTTCCCTTGATTTAAATTCAACACTTTTCACAATGTATCCGAGCATCTTGTTAGCCTTTTTTATAGCTTCCCCACATTGTCTAGATGAAGACATTTCTGAGTCAACAAAAACTCCTAGGTCTTTTTCATAGATTCCTTCTCCAATTTCAATATCTCCCATATGATATTTATAATGTACATTTTTATTTCCTGCGTGCAGTACCTTACACTTTGCTCTATTAAATGTCATTTGCCATGTGTCTGCCCAGTTCTGAATCTTGTCTAGATCATTTTGAATGACCTTTGCTGCTGCAACAGTGTTTGCCACTCCTCCTACTTTTGTGTCGTCTGCAAATTTAACAAGTTTGCTTACTATACCAGAATCTAAATCATTAATGTAGATTAGGAATAACAAAGGACCTAATACTGATCCCTGTGGTACACCGCTGGTTACCACACTCCATTCTGAGGTTTTTCCTCTAATCAGTACTTTCTGTTTTCTACATGTTAACCACTCCCTAATCCATGTACATGTGTTTCCTTGAATCCCAACTGCGTTCAGTTTGAGAATTAATCTTTTGTGCGGGACTTTGTCAAAAGCTTTCTGGAAATCTAAATAAACCATGTCATATGCTTTGCAATTATCCATTATCGATGTTGCATCCTCAAAAAAATCAAGCAAGTTAGTTAGGCACGATCTCCCTTTCCTAAAACCATGTTGACTATCTCCCCGTACCCTGTTGCCATATAGGTAATTTTCCTTTTTGGATCTTATTATAGTTTCCATAAGTTTGCATATAATATAAGTATAATAGAAATTTGAGTTCTTGAGATCTACAAATTTGAAGTACCTAATACTAGTCCAATAACAGACAAAGCAAAGCATGGGCTGTTGTTTTACCTTTTGTTATTAGGCTGACATAAATTTGCTCCAAATATTTATTAGTGAAAAAAATTGTAAAAGTACGATGGGTCGGCACAAAACTGACTAGACCAGAGAATCCGAGATAGGATGGTGCATCAGATAAATAACCCAAATGCCAAAAACATAGATCAGTGAGTAAGATTACATTTATTTTAATGAGCAGGTTCTAAGAATTATCAAACTGTAAATGTTTCTGATCCCAGATTTAATGTAATGACGTTGTTTTTAGTGATTACTGCTGTCGGTTTCTGGTCATCTTGCCGGGACGCTGTTGTAAATGAGGCCTCGGTCTCAATGGATTTTTCCTTGTTAAAGAATGAATAAATGAAATAAAAACAGCGGCCATGTACATGACAAGCAGGTGTTTTAATCACTAAACAAGAGCCAGAGTTGTTTGCGTGTGTAGTTACAATACAGAGCATTGACGAGTCAAGATCTGTAACTAAAGTGCACAATTAACAAAATAAATCAAAGCCAGAGTGATTGACATGATGCCCCATACAAATATTTATCAATTGCCTACATTGCTAGTTCCATAAATACAGTACATCCATCTCCCTGCTGTAAAAAGCCAGCACCGTACAACACAAACACTCCATCAAGCACAACAATTAACCTTTTCACTGCCAAAAAGAAAGATGAAGGAGCAACAATCAATAGCACAACCTATAACAGACTCCTCTTAATGGGACAATTAATAGATCCTTCACAATTTACGACTTGGCTGTGGAGTCCACATAACCCAAGTATTTGAATCAAAACTCATTTTGAATTTGACATTGAAAAATATATTTGCTGAGATGCTTCTAATTGGATGTATACGATTTTGTTTAGCATTTCCATAACTTTTGTCTATGTTTTTGGTTTCAGAAATGCTGTCAAATCCTGATTGCTTAAAAAACTAGTCATTTAAAAAAAATATATATATAAAGATGATTTATAAAATTTTTGCTTCCTGTGCTTTAGAAAAGCTATAAAAAAAAGGCCAACAGAATGTTAAGACATACACTGTAGTAAAAAGTGTTGACTTTAAATCAATCGATCAGTCAATCAATTTTTATTTTATATAGTGCCTTTCATAGTAGACCACCATTACAAAGCTCTTTACAAGATACTGTAACAAGAAAATCCATCATACTTTAAATACAGAGAAATGCATAAAACATGATATACAGTTAAAAAAAAAGTATAATACATTAAATGCAGTGGAAAGTGCATAATACATGATAGTAACATAATACATGAAATAGTAGAGGCAACAAAGTAGCTAATAGCAGATGTCAGGCTTAAAGAGCATGAAAAGCAAGAGAGAACAGGTGGGTCTTGAGAGTTGAATTAAAGCGTGCGAGCAGACAGTTTCTGGGGTTCAAGGCAGCTATATTTAGATTCTTAAGTTGAGTTTTAGATCCTTGCTAGTTTTTTTTGAGTTCAGATTTGCTAGTTTTCAGTTGAAGAACATTGGCAGAAACCCAGGCTTCGATGTCTTGAATGCAAGTTGAGAATTAAATCAGCTGTTAGGTTAAGGAGGACAAGCACAGAGGGAGTACCAGCATCAGCATTGAGCAGGAGATCATTCACAATCCGGAGCGGAGCAGTTTAAGTACTATGATACGGCCAGAAACTAGACTGTAGAGATTCAAGCAGATTTTTGTCCGTGAGATGTTTCATCATCTGACTGGCTACAGCCCTTTCAAGAGGTTTTAAGAGAAAAGGGTGATTGGAGATAGGATGGAAATTAAATAAGTCAGCTGGGTAAAGGGAGGGTTTTTTGAGTACCGGTGTAACTCGGGCAAGATTAAGGAGAGCAGGAACCAAGCCAGAGTCCAGGGACAGGTTGAGAGTGTGCATAATGGAGGGTGCAAGATTGGAAGCATAGAGATGGACAAGGTTAGTTGGTCAGGGGTCCAGGTGGCATGTGGCAGTAGTTGATTTCAACACTAAGCCAGAAACATCAGCAATAAAGAGAGGAGAGAAGGAGGAGAGGGCAGGAGGGGCAAACGGAGGAGCGTCAAGGTGGTCGAATAGTAGACTGGGTTTGTGGTGGGTGAGCTTAGAATAAAAGGTGTCGATTTTGTTCCGAAAGAAAGAGGAGAAATCATGACAGGGAAGGCAGGAGGGTGGACGTGAGTTGGATCTGTCGGTGGCTGGATGTAGGATTTGGTCAATGGTCTTGTGATGAGTTAAAGGGGTTTCGGTCTGCAATTCAGCCTCCCAACAGTAGAAGGCATCAAACCAACTCGGGACTTCCCTTACCAAGGTCTTGTGACCATGACAAAAGTCATCTTTTTGAGGGGCGGCACCTTGGTGAGGGGCGGAAGTACGAGTATGTAAATTCCAACCACTGGAGTCAAGTGAAATTAAGGATACCTGTCAGTTTCAGATTGGTGATCCACTTACTACTGGGGCGGGGTTTGCATACTAAAGGGAACATGCTACTGTGTTCGGGGTTGGTCCTAAGGAATAGAGGCGGGGGAAAAAAGGCTGGAGGGAAGTACGTGGGAGTTTGGACTGTGTCACGAACGGAGGCCTTACTAACTTGGCTCTTTTCTGTTTTTATTCCTTTTTGTTTTATTTTTGGATTTAAGCAGAGCGCGAAGAGCTTTCTAACTGATCACACACGTGCTGTGTGTCTACGCTCGTTGTCTGAACTCCGCATTGCTGGGCAAATCAACATATTACCAGGTAAGTGGATTGTAGTTAATTTGATACTTAAAAACGCTATTGCTGAGGTAACTATCTATGCATTTAATAATTTTAATTAGGTTTTGTTAACTGTGCCGGGCTGTGTTAAATTGTGAAGTTGATTAGAATATTGTGTTAAATAAACAGCTCTAGGCCTACAGGATAGCATAAATTGGCAAACAATGTCTTAGAACACCAGCCATTCTAAAGGCCATGCTTCCAATGGCAGTCTGAGCTGTGGCAGTCAGAGCGAGGACAGGTAGAATGAGGATTTTTCCCAAACCTCTCCAAATGGCTACTAGAGGCCTCATTCCTACTCTGACACCAAACATCTGAATCCCCTGGATAAAGCATGTTTACTCTTTCTTCCCTCCTAGAGAGAACACTGGTAAGATATAAAAATATATATATTATATAAAAAGATATTGCTGCTCTAGAAAGAGTGCAAAGAAGAGCGACCAGAATTATTCCAGGCTTAAAAGGCATGTCATATGCAGACAGGCTAAAAGAATTGAATCTGTTCAGTCTTGAACAAAGAAGACTACGTGGCGACCTAATTCAAGCATTCAAAATTCTAAAAGGTATTGACAGTGTCGACCCAAGGGACTTTTTCAGCCTGAAAAAAGAAACAAGGACCAGGGGTCACAAATGGAGGTTAGACAAAGGGGCATTCAGAACAGAAAATAGGAGGCACTTTTTTACACAGAGAATTGTGAGGGTCTGGAATCAACTCCCCAGTAATGTTGTTGAAGCTGACACCCTGGGATCCTTCAAGAAGCTGCTTGATGAGATTTTGGGATCAATAAGCTACTAACAACCAAACGAGCAAGATGGGCCGAATGGCCTCCTCTCGTTTGTAAACTTTCTTATGTTCTTATGTTCTTAAGTACCTGCTTCAGATCCCCCTGGACTGCCTGCCACAAACTAGACATTCTCCTTTCTTAACTGTTGTTTTCTGACTAACAAATCTCTGCTTCTCAGCGAACTTATAACGGATGCTAATCTTGATCTTCTCTGCCTAACAGAAACCTGGCACTCTGTAAATGACAAGCACTCCAAATGGCTACTCGTTCTTTGACAAGCCACTCCTCACTGGCAGAGGTGGGGGCACTGCTGCTATCACTAATTCTGTGCTTGCTGCCACAACTTTCTCTTTGCCAATCTTTTCTTCGACTGAGCATCTTGCCATCAAGCTCCCCTCTCCCATGTCCCTAACCCTTGCAGTTATCTATCGTCCACCAAAGAATAACTCTGCTTTCATTGCAGATTTCACAGAATTCCTCTCCTAGGTGACTTCGACATTCATGTCGACTTTGCCTTCTTCCCCTCTAGTGACCAACTTTGTCACGCTCCTGAACTGTCTTGGGCTCTCTCAATCTGTCAACATCCCCACTCACACCGGTGAACACACCCTAGATCTGTTCATCACCAGGGGTCTTGACATCTCCAATCTCTCCATCTCAAATCTCTCTCTCTAACCATTTCTTAATCAAACTGCCAATATTAATATTCTTTCACCTTCTGCTACTACTGATACTGTTATTTCCTTCCATCCCAAGAATCTGCTACATCCTGTAATACTCTCAAAATGTGTCTCTTCTTCTCTGACTGGTACTTTCCTGTCTTCGGTCGGTGATGCACTGACCCTCTACAACACCACCCTTACCCAGATCATTGACACAGTTGCTCCACTCACAACCAGAAGAGTGAAGAAACATCGTAACTGCCCATGGTATACCCTCGAACTTCAACTGCTTAAGTCTACCAGCTTTTAAATGCATTTGAATTAAAAACAAAGCAAGCTTCATAAATGCAATGCTCATTTGTTTAAAATAGCCTTAGCAATACTCAAACCAAGCTTCTTATTGGTTGTGTTGGCAGAGCGCAGAGTACTGTGTCAGAGATAATGAGAAAGCAGAACTAGGGAGGCAGGGACTTCTAAAGTTAAGAAAGAAGACACATTTACTGTTTTTTTTTTTTTTTTTAAAGGTTTGTGTGGAGATGGCTTATAGTAAAGATAGCAACACTGTGTTAGTAGTCTAATTAATCTTTTTTTATGTTTGTTTAGTTTTGAAGCAAATAATGTCCCCATGCTCAAAGCAGCTTGCATGTTTTTATTCACTATGCATTGATTCTATTTATGCAGCATGTGTAAATGACATTTTCTAAATGGAGGAAGAACAGAAAGATTATTAAAGCCTGTTTATCTTCTGACTGATTACAAGTTCCTCTGAAATCCATGAGCATTAAGCTCACACTCTGAGAAAAACATCTTAAATGTAAGACCTTAAAAACTCTCCAACATAACAGCTTAAAAGCCATTAATCAGCAACAGACAGTTATATATGTCAATATTTACCTTTATCTACCATCACTAGAACTGGTGACTCCAGATTGTAAAATGAGTTAATCTTTGCCAGGTCTGGGGGCCCTCTATCCAAGCGTAGATTTTCCATAACAGAGGGATAAAGAAGCCCACAATGCACTACTCCATTATGCAAATTCTCTTTCATGGAAAAGGTTCGAATCCAGCATGGAACCAAATTGATTTCTATTTTTTAATTTCATTTTTTATTATTACTAAAATTGTTTAAAATATCTTATTTAAAAATCTAAATGTTTTAGTGTAATTAATGTAAATGGTTGTTAAGTAAAAGAGTTTAAATTGACAACTGTACCACATTACACTTTGCAATATGCAAAACTTGCTTCTAGAGTCCCAGCATGGGAGTGTCTAACTACCAAAACACCTAACCTGGAATAAACTAAAAATAGTGTTATGTGTTATTTTCAAATCTTGTAGCTTGGAAGCCTTATAGTTGCTGGCAACTCTAGTTATTATTATTATTATTATTATTATTATTATTATTAGAACATAAGAACATAAGAAAGTTTACAAACCAGAGGAGGCCATTCGGCCCATCTTGCTCGTTTGGTTGTTAGTAGCTTATTGATCCCAAAATCTCATCAAGCAGCTTCTTGAAGGATCCCAGGGTGTCAGCTTCAACAACATTACTGGGGAGTTGATTCCAGACCCTCACAATTCTCTGTGTAAAAAAGTGTCTCCTATTTTCTGTTCTGAATGCCCCTTTTTCTAAACTCCATTTGTGACCCCTGGTCCTTGTTTCTTTTTTCAGGCTGAAAAAGTCCCTTGGGTCGACACTGTCAATACCTTTTAGAATTTTGAATGCTTGAATTAGGTCGCCACGTAGTCTTCTTTGTTCAAGACTGAACAGATTCAATTCTTTTAGCCTGTCTGCATATGACATGCCTTTTAAGCCTGGAATAATTCTGGTCGCTCTTCTTTGCACTCTTTCTAGAGCAGCAATATCTTTTTTATAGCGAGGTGACCAGAACTGAACACAATATTCAAGATGAGGTCTATAATAATATTATTATTATTATATTTTATTAGAAGTTGTCACAAAATATACACATTGAATCACAATATAGTGTGATATAGATATATAAACATTTTCATAAAGACACGAAAGCCAGCTAGCAAATGCCCCTCAACCTTCAACCAGCGCTGTGCCCACTGGCACATGGAATAAAAGACAATGCCCGGTTGCCAACTGCAATAAAAACAGACTTTTGATGTCCTTGCCTGTTGTGAAAAGGCAGTCTGTGAAAACATTAGGTTATTACCATAAGCCTGGTTCCCTGAAAAGAGAATGACAACCATTACCAAATGTTGAAGAGGGACGTCCTCAGAGTAGCACATCGCCATTATCTTTTGAAAATAGAGGTCAGCTGGGGACATGACCTCAAAGGGTAATTATTGTCATTCTCTTTTCAGGGAACCAGAGTTATGGTAATAACCTAACGTTCCCTTTCAATTCGAATGACAACCATTACCGAGTGGGAAAGCTGTACCAAAGCTGTCATGGCTCCAGATTACCAACAGTGCAGCCCCACGGCGATAGCATCAGAGCCCACATGATGCCTAAGGGCATGCCGCCTGCAAAACTCTAGAGCCCAGAGAGTGTCTCTTTCGGTTTGCAACATCAAGGCAGTAACAATGCACAAATGTCTAACTACCTGTCCATGTAGCATCATTGCATAACTCATCTAAGGAGGCGCCATGAAGGAAAGCCCACAAAGTTTCCTGGCCCCTGGTAGAATGGGCTGTAATGTCCCCCGGTAAAGGGGAGTCCATCTGTTCATATGCCAAGCGTATCGCATCTGTCACCCAGTGTTCTAGACTTTGCTTCGATAGGGCCTGACCTCTGGAGTGGGACCCACAGCAGATAAACAGCTGATTAGACTGTCTCCAGGACGCCGTCTTATCCAAATAACAGCGCAGAGTCCGAACTGGGCATAGCGTGTGTTATCTACGGTCCTCCTCTGACTCATGCGAGGGAGGTCTGAAAGTTTCCAAAACCACTGATTGGTTAATATGGAATGAGGATACCACCTCTGTTAAAAAGAATGGATTTGTTCTTAATGTTAGCCGCGAGTCATTCCCAGTGAAAGCCATACATGTGTCATCGATAGGCAGCTCATGAAGCTCACTTACTCATCTGGCAGACGTAATGGCTATTAAAAATGCCACTTTCAATGAAACAGGGTGCACTTCTGCTGACGCCATGGGCTCAAATGGGGGACCCATAGGGGCCCGCAGTACCAGTTCTAGATCCCACTGGGGACCATACTTTTCATGGGAGGATGAAGCCTCTGAGCTCCTTTAAGAAATTGCACTGCCAGGAAATGTGCCCCAGGGGACACTGAGTCAGTTTTGTCATGGCCCATCAATATTGCTGCCAGGTATACCTTCAAAGTGGATGCTGCTTGTCCTGCATCAAACAAGTGTTGTAAGAAGGTTAATATCGTCTCAATCGGGCAAGTCACAGGATAGTGACCTTCGGCAAGGCACCAGTCTTGGAAAACCTTCCATTTATATGAGTACTGGGCTCTAGTGCTCGGCACCATAGCAGACTGTAGTGTCTCTACTACTGGATCTGGCAAGCCTCGTCTAAATAGATGGCTCCGTTCAACGGCCAGACCCAGAGTTGGAGCTGGGCTGGGTTCGGATGCCATAATAGCCTCTCTGCTTGGCTCAGGAGGTCCTTGCGCAATGGGAGCTGCCACGGCTGATCCGACAATGTGTCGTAGAGGAGAGCAAACCAGGGGAACTGGGTGCAACCAGCAAAACCTGTGCTCTCCCCACCATGATCCGGTTACCTCTTGTTACCCTCTTGTTCTGCCAGCCAGGGAACGTCCGTGGCTGCAGCTGCAAGCTGCATTAGGGCCCGGAACTCTTCCCTCTGCGACATGTGTGGCAAGGGTGTTAAGGAACCTCCCACTGTGAAAACTCACCTGGGCTAGGGGGTCTAGGCAGAGGGGATGGTGAATGAGACTGTGGAGGCTGGGGCTGCCCGTTGGTAGGGGGCACTTGCCCTGAAATTTCAATAGGGTCTCCAGCATGGTCTGCTGAGCTCTTAGTCTCTGCCAGCTCCACGAAGCGCCGCTCAGCCGAGCTTGAGCACCTTCGAGGCTACTGTGACGGTGAACATCTGCACCTGCATGGAGAAGGGGAGCGGTACCTGAATGGCGACTACCTGTCCCTTGGGGAAGGGAAGCTGTGCCTGTGCGGCGACCCCCTGTCCCTTGGTGAACATCCCCTCGAGTGGTATTGCCTCGGCAGTGACTATCTCGCCTCCCTTGAGAGGTGTCTGCGCCTCTGTGACGGTGGTGGGGTAGGGAGGGTGACCCAGATGAGCGTGAGACCTCCCTGGTCACTGTAGCAGGGGGGTCATGGATGATCTCTGTGGGGGCTCTTGGACCACTGATCTCATTCTCCCCTGATTAGAGGAGAGACTCTGCTGGACATAGGGCTGCTCTCCGTCGTTTAGTTCTTTGAGAACTTCTGACTTGGAGAGCAGTCCAGCTCACCTGTCAGTGCTTTGGCCGCGTGTTCTGGCCCTAGGCATCTGGTGCAGGACCAGTGCTCGTCCTGCCTTGGTAGCTTTGCTGCGCGTTGGTCGCACTGGTGGAACCCAACAGAGGACCCACTGATTAGACCGACTTTAGCAGATGAACTGCTGTGCTTCGTGCCGATAGCAACGAGTCGGTGCCGGGCTGTAGACGGCTTCAAAGCTATTTCCTGGTGCCGAATCAATTGGTACCGGGATCGGTGTTTAGAAAAGCGCTGTCGATGCCGAGCCAGTCAGCGCCGAGGTTGGTGCTGTTCCAAAGTTGGTGCCGATGGTAGGCATGGTCGAGGCCGAGATGTAGGTGCCGACATGTTTATACTGGTGCTGAGTCAATTGGGACTGGGTAGGTGCTGTTTTCTCAACCACGCGATCAGCGGGAAAAACCATGGTGCAGCCGCGGTAGGAAAGCCTGAGTATTTTTTTTTTTTGTTCGCTGTTACCAATTAAATCGGCGTAAAGGACGACGCTGCGAGCTTGCGAGGTCTCCTTACAGCACCACAACAGCTCTCCACTCAGTGTATCAACTACACAAGGCCTTGTGTAGTGAAAAGAGCAATGGACGCTTGCTAATCCCTTAAGAGGAGGTCGAAACCATCTCTAGTCAGAAAACTGATGCGAGAATAAAGCGAGAGCACTATCAGACATGCTCGAAGCACGATGTTACCGTGGATTTTATTTTATTTGATTTTATTTGCAGATAAAACCAACAAATCAGCCAATTTCGGTTCAAGAAAGCAAAAATGCAATCTGACCTGTCTCAGTGAGATGAGAAAGAAAATGGGGATTTGCTACTGTGAGGACATCCCTCTTCAACAGCAGGTGGGAGGGACTTCCCCCTCACAGCAGGGTCCTGATAGGGGAACTTTTGTATATTTGCTCAGTGATTGACAGTCAGAGTGGCTCTTCCCATTCGGTAATGGTTGTCATTCAAATAGAAAGGGAAGCATGTTTTCTGCGTAGATTGTACTGAGAAAGCTGTAATAGAATTCTGAACAGACAGACATTGCCTTTGAACTCTGTTTCACTGAAATCTCTTTCACATTGCATAAGTTATGTTATATTTGTGTTTTATGCTATTTTTATAACTAGTTATTTATGTTTTTTAATTTTATATGTGCATACAGCTTTCTACACTTGTTCACACAGAAGTTTATTGCGTTTAGTCTATTTTATAAATAAACATATTAAGTTGATTCCGATTGTTTGTTTTTCATTTTTATATTGAAGTCGTTTTAAAATGGAGCCACACATTTTGCGGGTGCGGCGGTTGTATGTAGTCCAAAATCTTGACGGTTCTAGTATTACAACCATTTACC
Organism: Polyodon spathula; assembly: GCF_017654505.1. Taxonomy (NCBI): domain Eukaryota; kingdom Metazoa; phylum Chordata; class Actinopteri; order Acipenseriformes; family Polyodontidae; genus Polyodon; species Polyodon spathula. The sequence goes on along the minus strand of NC_054535.1, from coordinate 21,861,036 downwards.
AAATCCTGCATCCAGCCACTGGTAAATCCATCTCCCATTCATCCTCCTCTCTTACCTGTCATGATTTCTCCTCTTTCTTTCAGAACAAAATTGACACCATCTATTCGATGCTCTCCTGCCACAAACCCAGTATTGTCACCTTGACTCCCCACTGATACACCACCCGCTCTATATATCGCGGGTGTCGGGGTCCAATATAAATCCACTATATATCGAGGACAGTGATATAGAAAGCGCTTTGTGATGGAGGTCCAGTATAAAAAGTTGCTATATAAAAATAAAGATATTATTATTATTATTATTATTATTATTATTATTATTATTATTATTATTATAGCGAGAGACCCATAGAAAAACAAATAGGCCAACAAATACTGTACAACCACTCCCTTGTTTTATTAGGGGATTCAGGGTCCAGTATAAATCCTCTACGCAACCTGCTTTTTCTCATTTTTTGTGTAATAAATAGCACACAGTTTTAATATGTACAGCGGACTGTAATTGCTTCTCCTCAACTTCAGCCTCCAATTAATTTCATGAGTCTTACTCTCTTTTCTCAAATTCACAAACCCGCTGCATTAAATTAATCCATTCCTAAGATAGGAGGCTTGTTGCTAGGGAGCTGACGTCACTGCAGTGTGACTTTTGCTAGTGCATTGCTTAAAAAAAAAAAACGCTTCAGCAAGTAGATATTTTATTTGCTTTGTGTTATTGTGCAATGCCTGTTTATGTGATAACAGTACAAAATAAATGCTTTGTTTTTAATCATTTTGTATATTTTTGTTTGTGATGTGCAATACAAAATAAAACAAACTAATTCTAAGTGCCTATGTATACTGCAGCTAGGGCATACACAGTTAGACAGTAAAAATGGGGAGCCAACTCCAGGGCTGCGATATATCCCTATCCGCAGTATAACAAGGGGCGATATAACCAGGGGTGGTTGTATCTCTAGCATATTGCTGAAATCAACTACTGCCACGTGCCCCTTGGACCCCTAGCTGACAAATCTTGTCCGTCTCTGTGCTTCTGATCTTGCTCTTTCCATTATGCACACTCTCAACCTGTCCCAGGACTTAGGCTTGGTTCCTGCTGTCCTCAAGATTGCCCTCAAAAAACCCTCCCTCGACCGGGCTGTCTAATTTCTCAACATCTACATGCTTCCCTTAGGTCATCTCCTCCGCCAACATAGCCTATGAAGATGACACCAAGCTCTACCTAAAACTAGGCCCTGGATGTCACTCTGCCATGGTCCAGCTTTCAGCTTGCATCCAAAACATCAAAGCCTGGATGTCTGCCAATTTTCTTCAGCTCAACACTAACAAATCTGAACTTCTTCTAGTAGGATTGAAAACTCAACTCAAGAATCACAATATTGCCGTCTTAAACCTCGGAAACTGTCTGCTGCTGCCTTCCCTGACTACCTGCAAAATTAAGGCACATTTTGCCTGGGGGTCTTAAGGTGGGTCTTAGCCATGGACAGTTTACTTGGCACCATGACCAGGTGCTGTGATGTTTGGCCTTAGCATTGGAAGACAAACGGAACCTGACCAATAAGTTGCCACCAGTTTCATCAAAGCATTACACACAAAAGACAATATTCCTCCGTCCAGGAGAGAAACCACAAAGAAAAGGTGTTAAAATCAAGCCTTGCTCAGGACAATTGGAAGCTGCTAGAGACTGGAAGATGCTGGCAGATGTTGGTCAACGGCTTATTTTTCCACCTGAGTTTGCCACCATTAACCTTTGACCAGACATTGTCTTGTGGTCTGAATAAGCACGCCTTGTTCATCTGGTAGAGTTAACAGTGCCATGGGAAGATACTGTGGATGAGGCGTATGGTAGGAAGAAACTTTGGTATGCTCAATTAGTTGTTGAAGCGGAACAGCGAGGATGGAGAGTCTGAGTTTACCCAGTGGAGGTGGGTTGTCGAGGATTTGTGGCACACTCTACAATTCGGTTTCTCAGAGACATCGGGTTTAGTGGCCAAAAGTTGCGTCGCACAGCGAAGAACTTATCTGAAGCACAAGAAAGGAGCAGTAACTGGCTGTGGTTGTGATGGAAAGATTCTGAATGGAGATCTCAAGCACAATAGAAAGAAAGCAACGATGATGTACAGGTAAGTAAGCTGGGCTTAGCTGAGTGGGGGATGGAGCGGGGTGACACTGGGACGCCAGAATCACTGCTGAGCCCTCTTGAGGAGTCGTGGGCTAGTCAACAAGACACTGAGGATGGAAGGTGCCCACTTAAAAACTCCAGAGATGATGTACCCTTCTTAGTTCAATCCAGACGGTTGTCACGCTGGGGAGACCACACTGGGTGATCCCCGGAGCCAGCATCACAGCAGTTGTGTGTGCTGATACACTGGGGAGGCAACATGAGCTGATCCCTGGAGCCAGCATTACACTTCCGCAATCAACACCAGACAAAAGGATATCTTCATCGGATGGAAAACAACGACAATGGATGGAGATGCAGATGGACCACATTAGTTTACTGCAAAGCTACATCTTAGTTATCTTGGCAAGAGCTGAGTTCAAATCAGCGCAAGTTTGTAAGTCATGACACGTACCTTAGGAGACTGACTCTTTTTTTACTATACAACTTTTACCAATTCTGATCATCAGAAAGACTAAAGAACCACTAATATATATATATATATATATATATATATATATATATATATATATATATATATATACACACAGTGGTGTTGTAGTATATGTGTATGTGTATGTATATATGCAGCTACTATATATATATATATATATATATATATATAAAGAAAAGTCAGATATGTATTTCTAAAATATATCTACTATGTCATTTATGGTGGATATTTGCCTTTGAATTCATGTGCAGCAATGTTTGTTCGAATATTCCGATAGTTTCTTCTCAGTTTTATGTCGCACTACTAAAGTTTTCTCTCGTCAATTAACCAATGAGCACTGACACAAAGATTTGTGACTCATGCCAAAATAAAATATGATCAGAATGAAAGCTTGGCCAATCAACATGCAGTGATTATAATGATGCTAATGGTGGCTAATTGCAGCTAACAGAGACAGAAGCAGTATGAGGAATCAGAATGCAAGCAGCACGAACTGCGCTCAATGAAAGCTGGGTAGCAGCACCGATTAAGGTAAAGGTCGAGGGGTTGCTGAGGGGCTGCTGGGGACACACAGATTAGCATAAAGAAGGCATGATTCTGTATATATTTTTATGCTTAAATAATCTTTTTTCCCCCATCACATGCAAAACTACAGATGAAGGACTTCACTGGGAATCTGAGTGGCACATTATTTCATGAGCAAACAATAAAGTATATTAAAATCAGATCCCTTCTGTAATAGTTTAATGCATACTGATTTTAGATACCTTATTACATTAGTAAATGTATGTATTTTATGCATTGGTTCCCTCCTAAGTAAGGATCCTTAAGACAAATGCAATGGACCCAGCAGGAATGGAAGAATATCTGAAAGGGAAGAGGCTAAGTGAATTTTTTAGGTTTTGCAATGCAGCTATTTTTTTCGACTCAGGAAACATGACATGTTGCACAAAATGGCTGAATGTATCGAAATCCATAGTGTGGGTGGAATTTTATTTATTTTTACTATACAAACAATTTGCATTTGTGCATGTGTGTGCATTTACAAGGTAAGAAAAATGTGTTGTAAAGCAGCTGGTGTGAGATATTTGGCCATGATCCCAACTCCCTAGTGTGCAGCGTAACAAATCAAAGCACTAAAAGGTTGGCTCTCTTTACCCAAGGCCGCCTGTAACTCTTTGTACAGAAAGAGAAATGCAACAAAAATAAAAAAGATATGAAATATACAATTAATAGAAATAACAAATGGCCTGTAAATCATTAGAAACATATTTAAAGCCCTTGGTGGAAGGAGTTGCACAGAACGTTTCTGTGATGATCTGTCCAGAGAGCTTGACTTGCACTTCACAGCACAGCAGGATTAAAAATCTGTATATATATAATATATAAAATTAAGTGAGTAAGTGAATTGTGACTGCATTACTCTTGATTCCTTACATCTTTAAAATAAAGTTTTTAAAATAAAATACACTTTTAAAAGTCTGTTGAATCAATAGGTTAGAAAGAAAAAAAAAGCTTTAAAATCATCAGAGTGTTAACAGAAGCAGTAAAAAATAACAATGACAAAAGCAGGAAGAACAAAAAATCATGCAGTCATTGTGGTTTAGCTACCAAACTGAAAAAGGTAAACTAAAGTTCCCACCCCTCGTTATATCGGCTCTCACTATACTGAGGATTCGGATACATCACTGTCCTGGAGTTTTATTTTGCGCTGCACATCACAAACTAAATATACAGAACAATTAAAGACAAAGCATTACTATCATACTGTTGTCATATACACACACATTGCACAATTACACAAAGCAAATTAAATATCTACTCGCTGAAGTGTTTTTTTTAGCAATGCTCTAGCAAAAGTCAAATGGCAGTGATGTCAGCTTCCTAGCAACAAGCCGCTATGTAATGGGAACGGATTCTTTCAATGCAGTGGTTTGGGCATTTGACAAAGGAGAGGGAGATTGATGAAATTAATTGAGTTAAGTTGATTTGAAGCAATTACCTTACGCAGTACGAATTAAAATGATGTGCTGCTTTTTATATGAAAAATGAGAAAAAGCAGGTTGCATAGAGGATTTATTTTGGACCCTAACTAGCCCAATTAAAACAAGGGAGTGTTTATACAGTATTTGTTATTAGCTTATTTCTTTTTCTATGGGCTCTCTCTATATCGCGGCCCTCGGTATATAGTGCTTTTGTACTGGACCCCGAAACCCACGATGTATCGAGTGTGTGGTGTATATTCAGGCTAACTTCACTATAATGAACCCCCATGGGACCTGGAGAAAAGTTTGATTTATCAGGGTGTTCACTATAATAGGGTTTGGCATTTTTCTGTAACAGAATAATGACTAAACAGCACATTTTAATTGAACATCAATATATAGTACTTTTATGAAGATTCCTTCCCATTGATCAACATTTAAACGGTATTATGACAAGGTACTCGTGTCACATGTGTGGGTAACTGCATTGCAAGACAGAGTGACATGGGAGCTGGAGTTGAAACGCCGGCACAGGCACGCAGGATTTATTAAACACAAAACAGAAAGTAAACAAATGGGTCATGTGATTCAACCAATGATGGTATTGCAGAGGACACATACACAAGACTATAATAAATTCAAAATAAAACACAGTACAAAAACAACAAATAAAAGGTGCCACACAGGGCGATCGCTAGCCTTACTGAACAAGGCGTCCCGCTCCAGGAATCCGCTACACTACGTAACCCTTGCTATACATTACATGGGATCACTATCCCCTAAACTAACCTATTTACGACGACTCCTGCTTCTTCATATGGCCTTGGCTGGGCATTGCCTTCACAAGTATGTTGTAGTTTCAGGGTTGTGTAGCTGTTGTTCCTGCAAAGTGGACGCTCTCCTCCGCAGCGCCCCTCTCTGTAGCATTGCGGTGCAGTCGCCCAGAGAGATCCCCATTGGATGTTTATATGCTGACGGACACTCAGTCAAGAGCCTCCCGCCTGCTAATTGAGGAATGGCACAGCCAATCATTTGCTGCCCTTCCTCTCAACGAAACCTAGCAGGCACCCATCTGTAAGCAATTATTTGATCAAGCATAGCAACTCCAAAAAGCACACAAAGCAAACCTGTTTCCACATATAAATTACACCAACACTAGTTGGAGAAAGTTCAGTGTCAGTCAGTATTGAGATCGTTGTATCTGGGTCGATCCTGTAGGTGGTCATTCCAATTGGGATAATTTGCATTGAAAGAAATTGGTTCTTGCTGTTGGTATCGTTAAAAATGGGTGTTCATTATAAGAAGGGTTTGTTATAGTGAAGTTGTTATAGTGAAGTGCAACGGGTCCCCACACAGCACAAACATTCTGAGAAGCCTAAAGCCAGAATTGCTTTTACGCCGAGCAATCCAGAGCAGAGCTGGGTGGGCTACCAATCCCGGAGAACCCTGCTTTTTATGCACTCTGAATGTGCTCGGTGTCTGGCCAGTAGGGTTCGCTGTTGTGCGACGAAGAGAAGCAATACCTGCCTGTTTCCCACCATCAGCGCCAATGTGACTGCCCCTTCAAAGTCCCCAGCAAAGTTGTCGCCGTCTGAGCTGTGTGACTCATCCTACGCTCCCAGCAGCAGCACTTTAATTGGATGAGCCACTCGGGGACCCCAAATATAACATTTTCTAACGTATCGGTCAAAATACAATAGGGTAACACCTTTGAAAGTCCTTCTCAAGCTGACTGCCCACAATGCAGCATTGTCCTAAGAACTGGAAGAAACAAAACTTGTGAAGCAAAGGTAAAAGACAGCTAAATCCAAGCGACCCAAAAATGCAGTTTGTTAAACCCAAACATTTATTTCTGTCAAAAATCAGTGACATAGATATAGAAGTGCTGGATACGTGCAAAAACTGCAGTAAATACGGTGCTGTAAATAAGGACTATTTGATGCTTATTGCAGCCAGGCCCTCAAATTACTGGCAAATATTTAAATTTCCCAGTGTGCATGTCTTGTATATCATTCTCCAACAATGCTGTCTCTTAACTCAGACAAATGAAACATGAAATAAATTCAAAGAACGGTAATTAGTTTGTTCTAAGCTGCTGAGTTTAATTCAAGTTCTGAGTCCTAACATCTGTCTGTGGGATGTGGAAGTTATCCTTTGGTAAAAGTCAACCCCCTAATTATCTTATAGCTGAAACTGGTTCCTTTCACTGCAATTAGACACATAGGCCATGAATCAAAGCTTCACTGGCAACAGGGATATCATTTGTTTTAAATCTCCCCCTGTCTCAGTGCTGAGCTGGTGTTTGGCACAGATCCTACAAAGATTATACAGGATTAAGGTTTCATATACCTAAGTACTGATGGTTGCTAAAGAGGTCAATAATGTAGCAAACTTTAAACAAAGCTTAACATATTAGCTTTCTCTGAAACTGTTCACTGGTAAGTAGTTTCTTGCTAGTTTTCACTCTCAAAATCATTTTATTCTTCTATGAAAATGCACTTTTGTTTTATTGAGTTTTCCCTCCTGGACAGGAAAACAATACAACAGCTTCTGCTGGTCTGTACTTGGACGTTGTTCTGTTAAATAACAGCCTCCCTGTAATCTTATATTGATTACACAGCAGAGGGAGGTTGTTGTACTTGGGGTGAAAATATGTATTTAAAAAAAAAAAAAAACTATCATTTTGTATTATTATACAAGTCTCTGCCTGGACTCGTTAGTTGCCTGACCGGTAGAATCTACAGTTAGGTGAACCTAGCCAATTTTTCCCCCTAAAACCCATTGGAGTGGAATGCTAACATAAGATTACTACCAGGATATATGGATAGCTATTCAAATCCTTGTTGTGATTGAGAGGGATTACTAGATTACTTTCAAATGTAGGCCTATTTGTTATTGTATTATAATGTACTGTCTGAAGGAATTTCATCTGCTTTTTAATGTCTTTGAAAAAAAACGTGGTCAGTCCCAGAACACTCATAACACTTCACTTCTTTTTTTTTTTGTGAAATGTATTTAATTACAAGAATAAAGTGGGAAAATAACCTCCAAATAACAACCATATTTAAAAACCTAGTGGGTTTTAGTACAAGGCATGTGTTTCTCATTGAAAGTGAATTTGAAAGGAGAACTCAAAGTGAAAAGTCTGAAGCTGCACCTCCATTATACCAATGTTATTCACCAAGCTTGTCTCAAACTCTTGGTTTAGAAATAACCACAGCTTATGTGAAACCTATGTTTGATTTCTGAAAGTATTTTCTCATGTGGGATCATTTTAAGGGTGCTCCAAAGGTGCAAGTCATATGATTACATGAAGCTTTCAAGATTCTACTGTAGCAACCAGGAAAACAGAGACATAATTTAGACAAGTAAGCATCTACGGTAAGTAAAGGGGATCTGCATCTGTGGGTGTCTCTTTTGAATGATCTGCTGTCTGAAAAGCATGAAATATTCTAAGTTATATTTTTATTTGCATACATATAACAACTTTGGACTGAAGAAGAAATTCTAATTGAATTGCCAGGAATGTAATTTGCAAATGCAGTTCTCATGGCTCCCAGAGTTTAACAAAAAGACTACTTAAAAATAAAGTCCTAGTCCCATACTTGCCCAATATATAAGCAATTTGACAAAGCTCTAATTTATATGTAATTTTAACGATTAAAACGAATCTGGTGTTTTGTTCACTAAGGTTATATTTTCAGTTAATTAATATATCATAGGCCTTCTTGATGTACAAATATTTAAAATTTACAATACTATGTGATAAAGTACTTGTATGATATACAACAAAACTGAAAAGCTGTCATCTGTATGCTATTTATAAGTGAAAAGGAATCTGTTGTTTTGCTCCCCAAGGTTAAGTTTTCAGTAACATCATATAACATCTGTCTTCTTGTTGTGCAAATTAGCCAGCTGCCTACCACAAGGTTCTTGTTATTCTACTGCCACAATTGATGAACACAAGCAACTCTGGCAATGGAATTAATGCAGTTCATGTCAAAAGGTTTTGTTGTACACATGGTGGGAGTGTGTTAATGTTCTGGCTGTCTGCATTCTCCAAGTCCATTATTTAATCTCCAACAGTAAAACTCTTGCAAGAATGTCTTCTGGTACTTCCAACACAGTTTAATTCATTTACACCCATGGCATATACTGAGAGATGTCATAGTAGTACCAGTCTTACTGCTAAATGAGAAAGGTAAGGTGATAGAGTGAGCTAATGCACCAGCCTTAATTGGCAACCAGACAGTCTTAACAAAACTTGCTGTGGTTAATGAGATAAATGTATCCCTAAATAGGGTGGTGTGACAGGGCAGAGGCTCGGCACACTATAGGCCTGATCTTCGATCTTCGTGCAATCATCTCGCTAAATTTGTGCCTTGCAAAAAAATAGTGCTTTGGCACAAAATAAGAGATATTCCAAAACGGCACAAAACAGTTGCGTGACATTGGAATATTGCAGTTTTTTTAGCAATTCACAAATCTGTTTGTGCCTCGCAAAACCGTCTGCACATTCACTACCAATATAGCAACTGCACACACCAGCCAGGCGAGAATGCAGAATGATGGACAGTCACAAGCTGCTATCATTGGTGTTGCCACAGTATGTACCGATATGACAGCAGACGAGACCACACAATATATCGTGCACACGGACCATTCAAATACACAATTGGTTCCATAGCTAGGCGCTGAGTTTTCAAATTAATGAACTGAAAACGTCACTGTTTTATTGAATACAGACAGTATTTTATCACGAGGAAATACTATATAGGTTTCTTTAAAGACCAGCTCATCTGACATAGCTGTATGTTTTTGAAGCACAATAGAAAAAAAGGCTCTGGATACTGTCTTTTTTCTGAATGATTTTTTTATTTTTTATTTTTTTATATAAGTCGTGCCGTGACAAAGTCTACTGTGGTAGCGCACTGTCTGATTTGTAAATGTAACGAGTTCATTCACCTGCTAAGTAAACATCAGTCAAGCATTTTTATATACACAATACACAGAAATGCGTTATGTTATTAATTCTACTCACCCATTTGAACATCATGATTAAACCCAGTTTGTAATGTTTTTAGTGTTGCTGGAAAGGATTTTTTTTTGTTATGCTGTTTTTTTGTACTAATAATAATTAATTCTAAATATGCTCCTAAAATGTTAATTGTAGCCTACTTTGATTTCTCAATAAATGAATAGACTGGAGAGCTGCAAAAAAATGGCCAGAAATTGCAGTTAACAGAACTGATTGTCCCACCTCAGCTAACTTATGATTGGACTGTTTCAGAGAAAATACAGGTCTTTGACTGGTTGATCATATCACCAGTCTTGCTTTTAGCATGCCTTTCACAGCAAGAGTGCTCTGTCGGTGTTTGTCTCTCCGAACTGTAGCTGGCCATCTCATACACCCGTAATGTGCAGCAACCTATGGAATAGCCAGATAAAGCAATGGACCAGAAGATGGGAGTATGACGTATTTATACAATTCATTTACAGTTGTGTGGCAACACACAGCAAAGATAACAGGCAGGACCCCCCTCCCCTCTTCATCCTTCTCTCAATCTTCATTTCCATACGTTGATGGTACACGTTGGATGACGATATGCCTGTGGAGCAGTGAAGAACACATATAACTGTATATGTAAACACACTACCGCTGGCCATCATATCAATACAGTAATAAAACACGTAACTGATGTGTGCAGGGGGTGTGGGGGGGGGGGGGGGGGGGGGGGTGTGTGGGGTTTTGTACTATTGTACGTTTGTTCTATTGTACCCAACTCCAGAGTGGACTGTTACTCCGACACTATTTGAGCCAGCGGCGCGCAGTATTTGGAACTAGCGGTGCGCAGTTATTGGAACTAGCGCATCACAATTATCGCGTAGATATTGGTATATTCAGACGAATTAGGGCTTTCGCTCAATTCAAATTTGATTGGGCTATGTGCATATTGAATGTCCACCTAGAATACATTTGCATTACATGTTTCTAATTACCGATGCATTACCATATGCTAACAGGACCGTATTAAAGGAACAGAAGGAAGGCAGTGTTCTGGACAGAGGCAAGTGCATGTTTCCACACTCATTTGTTGGGCATGGTAATACACTATAAATGTCACTATGATAGGAATATGTTATATATGTTATTATGGAAACAAAGAAGAGGCTTATTGCTTGTATGTTTTTGACGGAAATTGACTATTGTGATGCAGTATATAGGTAAACTGGACTCGCTATATCATGCAGCATTGATGTACATTACAAATACAAGATTTAATACACATCATTGTATATAATACGATTTGGTAGGCTGGACTTCTTTGGCTTTAAGCAGGTTGAAGCACTGGTATATTCTGGTATATAAGGCTATTCAATGTAAATTATATGAATATACTTATTTAAATGAATACCATATAGCTTCCCATAGTAACCATAGCCTCAGATCTCATTCTTTTTTGCATTTTAAAATCCCAAATGTGCGTACTGAGGCTGGTAAAGGATCCTTAGCTTATTATGCCCCATGGTCCTGGAATGAGTTCCAGTCCAAACTAAAGCTGCAGACCCAGATATCTTTACTGCAATTTAAGAGTAAACTGCATGATTTTTGTAACTAATATTTGTAATTGTTTTAAATACAGTAGTTGACTACTTTTGTTTATTTAGTTTTAAATGTGATATATTGTTTTAAATGTGATTTGGCTGTGTCTTAATTGTATTTTATTGTGTATTTGTTCTTGTTTTGTCTGATTGACTTGCTGCTACCTGCTTGGCTAGGTCTCACTCGTAAAAGAGGTTTTAATCTCAATGTGACTACCTAGTTAAATAGAGGATAATAAATATATTTATATATATATATATATATATATATATATATATATATATATATATATATATATATATATATATATATATATATATATATATCCTGGTATTGATTTTTGATCTACTAAAAAACTTAAAGATTAAAAAAAAATAGGAAGATATTGCATAGTCGGCAACCAGTTTGGAATCATACAAGTACTAATATATTTGTGCACAGTTTTTGCAAAGGTTTTGTTGGGCACACAAGCCATTATCTTATATATTATAGATTATAAAATGCCGTCTCGTGTGTCTAGAAAAAAAAAAAAAAGGTTTTCTGAATAAGGTATCTAGAAGGGCTAGTATTCCGATAGTATCTTAATACTAAGTGGGTATTCAGTATCACGTTTTCGGAATACTGGTATCCAGAATACGGACAGATTCATTCTGAATACCCTGTTTATATGGCATGGAATAGCTATTCAAATTTTCCACTATTCTGAATACAGCTGGAATCCTGATAGAACAGGAAAACCGGAACAGGTGCCCGGATAGCAATATGGGTGCAGGCAATTGCAGGTTGCAACCTCATAAAAAAAAAAAAAACATTGCATTATCTCCTCCGTTTGCTCTGGTACTGGGCAATTTAATATGTTGCTCAGCATGACGCAGCAACACGGTTATGAACCGGTCGAGGTGGCGGGACACGACTGACTGGGTGATCCCCACTGTATCACCTGCTACCTTCTGCAAGGTCCCAGTAGCCAGGATACACATACAGACAGACACTACCAATTGCTCAGACAAGGCATAACTGTGCCAGGCCATCATGCAGCATGTGACATAGATGAGTCAGCATGTCTCGGTCGAGACGATACCTGGACACGACTTGCTCATTGCTGAGCTCCTCATATGTGTGCCGAGGCCGGTACACCCTTTCAGCATATCTTCGCCTATGTTGGGGTTGCTGTTGCTGGATGTGCCTTGCATCATTCACATCCACACGTCAACGGACATGCTGCATGCTACCCACGTTTCCCATTATTGCCTGTTTGTAGTCAGTGTTTTTGAGAGAACAACATGTATTAAAACGCATATTTAACATAATGCCACCACTTGGTAAATAAAACAACAGGTATTATATCTATAATCCTTTATTTTGTTACCAGTCAAGTCATAAACAATGAGAGTAATCAAGAATTTAGCTACTCTCTTAAAAAAGAAAAAAGTTCAAATCAAATACATGTGCTTTTATTCAATATGCTTGGTGGTGGCATTCTGAAATTATTTTTATCCATAGCTGCTCATACAGTACTAGTACTTACAGCTTTGCTTTGTTTACATAGGAAATCCCCCTTCCCATACAGAAGCCAGCATCTTCAACTGACAGGAGGTAAGTGTGCACAAGTGACTCCCTTTCACAATTATACTCACTTCATGTGTTAATCAAAAATGTCGGTGTAAAATAAACCAATTTATCTGTATACCTTAAAGAGAAAAATAATATAACAGATGGCAGTCAAGGAGTTAAAAAGACTGTTTGGTGCCTTTTGCAATTCTCTTTGTTAATTTTGAAAAAACTTCAGATAAACTCTTGAGTTTTAAAGCAAATACTTTATAGCAACCCTTTTCAAATAGTAGACTATAGAGGTTCAGAAATACATATTCCTGTGTCGACATGGCAAGATAGAGAGTAAATTCTGGGTTTGTCTTCCACCAATGGAGACTTATCTTTTTAATTGCATGTATTCTTTCCCTCTTTAACACAAGAGAAGGGCTTGCTACTGCCAACTGGGATTATCTATACTGAAGGGGAAAATCATCCTAATGGTGTTTCGGATTCTGGCAGAAGACAGGAAAAAAAAAAATCTTAATAAGATTTTTTTTTTTTTTTTTTTTACCTTCAGAGCATCTTGGACATGTTTCTTTGCCATTTGGGAGACTTTCCTAGTGATTTGTTTAATTACTGCCTCCCAGCTCCTCACACTTAAGTTTCCCTTCAAAACAGTGGCCTACTCATTTATTTCTCTTTTGTTAATGAAATCCCCGGGGATCAAGGCTGTGACATGAAGAGGAACCTCATTTCAAGAGTGCTTAATTACAGAATGCAAGTTTTGTTACATTTTTTTTCGTGGACTCATTAATCTAAAGCTTTTTCCACTCCATGGGGCTAGCACCACACAGGTAATTACAGTAAATCACGGAGACAGCTATCAGCAATGACAGCGGGGAAATAAACAGAAAGTTGCTGTAAATACAAAGTCATCTTGCTCTTTTTTTTGCCCTTCATCTAAAATGAAGGTGTCAGGATTGTACAATAGATTAATTATATATTGAAAAGTATTATTATACAGGACACAACTATTTAGCTTCTTGAGTTTCTGTTGTGTAATTTAATATTTTTTCTTTATATGATATTGACCCAAGTCTATTACTTCAATAAAACAATGGGATATGTAAGGAATAACATACAGCAGGGTGTGCAGTAGTTATAAAATGACTGACATCCTGGAGAATGTTATTGCGCTTATAAAATACACCGAGAAAAAATAATAATGTATTATTATTTCAAATCATTATTTTAAAATGCTCGTGTCCACTATAATTCTTTTATTTCTCAACAAATAAACCAAAAAAGAGATATGACTTCTTAACAATAATTTAAATTTATTGCAGAGTTGCCAGGTCTGTGGTTTTCCGTCAGAATTGGGCTAATTTAAAAACACAGCTGCGGGAAATATTAAAGAGGGTTGATAATGTAATTATATTAGTGGTATAACTTTAAAAAATTGAAACTGTTTACATGTTTGCAATATTGTTTGGGATACAGTACCAGCATTAATATTTCAATAAAGGGATTGCGCTGTAATTCCGTTGATGGTCTGGCATGAATGTTGATTTGTCCCTTCAGAGCTTCCGTATGAATTTGTTGATAGTGATGTGTGGATGAGCTGTACTGGGGCTTGTAGTTTTTATCAAATTTATACCAGGTATCTTTTCTTAAGAAAGCTTTTGATTGTTTTTTTTTTATGCACAGGCCTGTGTTTTAATAACAAGCTTGATTTCAGTTAAAACAAATAATTGGGCTATTTTTGGGCTATTTTTAAAGTGCCTTTGGGCTATAAACTCTGGCAAAATCTGGCAACCCTGATTTATTGTGATAGAAGTGGCTGTAGGGTGATCTCAGACCAGAAACAGAAACCAAATCACAAGTACTGGCGGGTGAATATGAGACGCTATGGTGCTCAGCTCTTTATTAAATAATAAACAAAAAATTTAAACAAAACAAAAGACACTTTCAAACAAAAAGGCACGTTGGCCAAAAACAAACAAACAATAACCAATAACAAGCATCGTGCTGGTTTATTAACCAACATGTTTAGCAATTGTTATTGCTATGTTTTTACTTTATTACCTCCTCTCCACACTTGTTCTCCACACTCGTTCTCCACTCTGAACTCCTTCACAGAGTGCAACCAAAGTGCAGATCTTTTATAATTTGTGACCGAGTGACTAACTATTATTATATTGTCCCTCGGTCACATTCTGCATGGATTTACTAAGTCTGCATGACTGTCAGCTAGTTAATTGAGTCACGCATTCTCACAAGGTATTTACAAACAATAAAAAACAATAACAGATAATGGCAGTGACTTTATCTGCACCACAATAATAACAATACATAAAAATAAGGCTTTTCACGGTCATATTTATGTTAATAATAATAATAATAATAATAATAATAATAATAATAATAATAATAATAATAATAATAATAATAATAATAATAATACATAAATAAATTATACACACACACACATGAAATACATGATAAGGAAAAGCAATAACCAAGCCTATATAATTGGCATCCACGTTGTTTCAAATACCTTATCACTTACTTTGGAAGTAGCACAGTACTGACAATTGCAGCATCATATTGTGGTGTAGAAGTGTTTAATATTCAATCAATTGTATATAAGGGATTAATTTAATGATTATATATCTTTTACAAATAAGACTTGCAAAATAATGAACTTAAATAATGTTTTCTTCTATCCACAGCTATAAACAAACAATATTATCATAGCATTTGAACTGTGCCTTGCAAAAGATAGTGGCCATCCATTTAACACATTTCTTCAAATGAGGGAGGATACAATCCTAATTACTGGCACTGCACATCGGCAGTTACAGTGATACAAATGTGTAACATCTTCAAATATAAACGTGAAGAACAGTATCATTGTTAAAAAAAAAAAAAAAAAAAAAAAAAACTTTCCAGGCCCTCTGAGTGCATGGCCCTGAGCACAGTTGCAACTGCTGTACCTGCTATTGCTCCACCACTGTTTGCAATTGATATGCTGTTCAGGAGGCTGAGATTTATTTACAATCATTTATACATTATTCGATTTTTCTTAGTAGCAATGCAATAAGTTGCAATGGTAGCTCCAAACACTTTATACAAGCATACTTGTAATGGCACTGAACACTTTGTTTTCTTCGGTTTAGTTTATGTACAGCTGGGAAGAGATGCTCAGCTCCTACAAGCCTCCTCAAACTGGCAGTGAATAATTTTCCTTCATGACATATTCCTTGTTACACGCAATCAATTTTTTAATTTAACATTCAGTTATTTATCTTTGCCGGCCCATGTTAAAAATCTACGTGACAATACAACAATCAAACTCTCATTCTTTGCTTTTTCACATAGTTTATCTGCTTCGGTCCTGCCAGGGAGTGCTGGCAGCTGACTCAAATATGCCTGAGTCAGCTCCATTTACTCCCTGTTTTACCCCCATTGAGAAAGACAAAAACAGAGAATGGGCCAATCTTATGATTTCTATTCACTGATTGGTTTCAAATGCAATAAAATGTGTATCTGCGTCACATCATCCATTTTACTCCTGTTGTGAAAGTAGATGAGTTTGACCTGGAAGGTGAAGGTCAAAGATTTCTCACAATCCTTGTGTGTGTCCTTGTTTACCCTGTTTACCTGTGTGCCAATAGACTGAAGTTGCCTTAATTAATTAGTGAAGTTATGCCTTATCATTAAAACACAGTGGAAATCGAGCCCAATGAGACTTGTCTAACTTAAAGCTCTCACTTCATAAATGTCGCATTCTGCCAGCCTGTTATATCTTGTGCCTCAGTTGGTTATGAGCAAAGTATAGGTTCACAGCAAGATAACCAGATTGTTCTGCTTCATTGTAGTGAATGTAAGCACGAGTCCACTTGTAGTAAATTGTATAATAACCGACCCAGCAGTAAGAAATCACACACATAAGAGGCTTTATTCATTTCCCATAAACATCCAAAACTATAACTTCAACATTGATCGTTTTAGCAAGGACTAACCCTTGACAGACACAGAAGTAAACCAAAGAATTTGGCCAGGACACTTTCTGAAACAATGGGGACTGTTTTCACCCATCATCCTATTGTCACTTATACCTTTACCTTTACATTTCCTGCATGTCACAAAGCAATATCCAGTGTCCAAACACTGTAAGCGCTGCTTCTTTAAATGTGATTTTTGACATCTGGCTGAATGCTGTCGAAGTAGACAAATTATATTTAATTGAGCTATATTTAAGTATGATGAAACTGCATTTAAAACAATAAATAAATAAATAATGAAATAGAAAATAAAAGTGTCTGCTGGCAGAATTTTAATTGCCTAGCACCTGAAGAGAAATAGTCAAATTGCAACTGCTTACTTCAAAGCTCAGATTGTTAAGTAAGGATAAAAAAGTGGGCATTTGAAAGATTATAGTTAAAGTCCATGGCTCATTATAGAAATGTAACTTTAAAGCTATACTTGCACTCCATAAGGGAGATCTTTTTTTGGTCTTTGTTGTTTACAATGTCTCTCTCGCTTTCTTCTATTTATTTCAAAGCCTCACTAAAACAGTGTTGTTTCCCCTTCTGCATTGATGGAACTGTACAATTTTTTTTTTCTCAACCTTAAGAACATAAGAAAATGTACATATGAGAGGAGGCCTGTGACAGAGAAAGAATGAATCTTGGTTATAAATCTCCCTCCTGACCTGTGAGACCGCAGTGTAAAGGGAACAGAGTGCCCTGGACTGGATGGCCTGACAATTCATTATCAGGTTTAGGTGGAAGTTAGCTGTCTAGAAAGGGGGCGGAGCTACGGTACACAAAGTCATTGACCCGGAAGGGAAGCAATATGGTAATCACAGATTGGAGAAATAGTTGCACCCGCTAACCAAGGGGGCATGACTGACGGTACAAAAGGGGACGTAGCGAGTGATTTGTTCCTTGTTATGGTTAAGGTGAACCAGAAGGAGTACTGTGAATTACTGTGAGTGTTTTGCTTGTTTGTCGTCTCCAAAAATGTACTTGTTGTTATTATCAGATGGCTAACACGATCCAAAGCTGTCGCTACAGGCCAGCACTAAACCCAGACAATACTGCACCATTGTACACGGATGAATTGTATTTCACCACGAGCACTATAGCACTCCCTCTGGACTTCTGGACGTGTGTGTCTTTGTGTGTGTTCCACTGTGTTTATTATTTACAAACTGTGTCATATTATTTCAGGACTGCAACCTGTTGTTTTGAAACTGTGCAATACACATTGCTATGTATTGCCTGGGATTGTTCTTTGTGGTTGCCAGACAAGGATTGTAAAATAAAACCTGTTTGGATTGTGAACTTTGTATTCTGTCCTCTGTTTCATATCACATCATCACTACACCTGCGCACTGCAAACCACTTTGCCACAAGGCCATTCGGCCCATCTTGCTCGTTTGGTCATTAGTAGCTTATTGGTCACAGAATCTCATCAAGCAGCTTCTTGAAGGATCCCAGGATGTCAGATTCAACAACAATACTGGGGAGTTGGTTCCAGGCTCCCACAATTCTCTGTGTAAAAAAGTATCTCCATTTGTGACCCCTGGACCTTGTTTCTTTTTTTCAGTTCGAAAAAGCCCCCCTGGGTCCATATTGTCAATTCCTTTTAGAATTTGAAATGCTTGAATCAGACAGTAGTGCAGTCTTCTTTGTTCAAGACTAAATTAATTAATTTTTTTAACGTGTCTGCATATGACATGCCTTTTAAACCCCACATTATACTGGTCACTCTTACTTGCACTCTTTCTAGGGCAGCAATATCCTTTTTGTAGCAAGATGACCAGAACTGAACACAAAATTCTAGATGAGGTCTTATTAATGTATTGTAAAGTTTTAACATTACTTCCCTTGATTTAAATTCCACACTTTTCATAATATATCCAAGCATCTTGCTGGCCTTTTTTATTGCTTCCCCACATTGTCTAGATGAAGACTTTTCTTCTTCTGAGTCAACATAAACTCCTAAGTCTTTTTCATAGAGTCCTTCTTCAATTTCTGTATCTCCCATATGGTATTTATAATGTAGATTTGTATTGCCTGCAGCAGTATCTACACTTTTATATATTAAATGCAATTTGCCATGTGTCTGCCCAGTTCTGGATGCTGTCTAGATAATTTTGAATGACCTTTGCTGCTGCAACAGTGTTTGCCACTCCTCCTATTTTTGTGTCATCTGCAAATTTAACATGTTTGCTTACTATATCAGAATCTAAGTCATTAATGTAGATTAGGAAGAGCAAAGGACCTAGTACTGATCCCTGTAGTACTCCATTGGTTACCTTGCTCCATTTTGAGGTTTCTCCTCTAATTAGTACTTTTTGGTTTCTACATGTTAACCACTCCCTAATCCATGTGCATGCATTTCCTTGAATCCCTACTGTGTTCAGTTTGAGAAGTAATCTTTAGTGCAGGACTGTCAAAAGCTTTCAGGAAATCTAAATAAACCATGTCATATGCTTTGGAATTATCCATTGTCGATGTAGAATCCTCTGAAAAAATCAAGCAGGCTAGTTAGACACGATCTCCCTTTCCTAAAAATCCATTGCCATTTGTATCTCTTAGTCATTTTAATTCCTCCTTGAATGTTCTTTTGCTGTTATAATATTGAAAAACCTTTTTGGAATTGGTTTTAGCCCCCTTGGCAATGCTCATTTAGATTTCTCTCTTGGCCTTTCTAACTTCCTTTTTGACTTGCGTTTGCAGTCCCAAGTACTCTTTCTGTGTACGCTCTGTAAAGTGCCTTTTTTCTCAGAATATTTTTTTTATTTGATCTATTAACACTAGAAGGACCAGAGATATAATCATATCTAGGAGCCCCACAGCAGTCTTTCTCACGGCTGTATTAAAAAAACTGTAAATAGTGTAAGGAAAGGAGAAAGAGTCGGATGTAATTTAAAAAAAAAAAAATCGATTGAGTTTGCCACAAACATCTGAACAACCGAAGAATATTATGTACATAAAATCAAAAAACAAGAAAATGTAAATAAATAAACATCGGTTTACAACATACTGTACGTATTTATACAATTAAATGATAGCAATTCCTTTTTTTACTAAACAAGCAACTAAACAAAACAACGTAGATAAATAAACTTTAATTTTTTTTTTTTTACAGACGCACACAGCACAAGTTATAAAAAAAAGTATATTTTATTTTTCTCGACAAAAGGGTATTCCTTTACAATCCTCACAATCAACACAGATAATACGCTTCTCCATGCTTTCTGCAGAGGGCATAGCTGTCCGAAGTTTTATTTTTATTGCACTTGCCAACCGGGCATTGGAGCCTTTTGCGGCTCTCAATGGGGTTGCCAGCTTCAGCTGTGAGTGCATGCTTGGCAGTCTTCCTCTGTTCCAAATGCTTCTTGCGAAGTTCCTGTGCTAACTGTAAAAAATATTCTCTCCTTGGTAAATTCTTATCCGTGCATTCTTTGTAAAGTACCCAGGAGTTGATGGATGCTAGGTCCAATACATTGTAAAACACCTGAACAGATGACCGTCAGGAGCTGGCTTTCACGGAATATTATATTATATATATATATTAATATCCAAAACATCAACTCCATATTTTGTTGCTTAGTAAAACTCCACGGTCTTTGGTATTATTTTCACTAGTCCGGATGCTAATCGACTGACCAAAGCAGTGCAGCTGGCAAGCAGGCAACACCCTTCAAAAGGCTGATTGAAAACAATAGACTGTCAGTCATTCACTCAGGAAGAGAGTAGAGACTAATCTGATTACAGCTAAACACATTGCGGACTGGTAAATAAAAATAATAAAGTAGAATACTGTTCTGTATAATCAAAATACAATTGTTTTCTGTGTGGCCGTCAATGTGACTGCTCCTGGCGCTTTTATGTATAATATAATACATGTCCTTTATTTTTGCACTCCTGCGTTTTATTCTTTGTGAGAATATTTAATACGTAAGACAGAAAGGTACATGTACACGCAACCCCATATGTGTTACACGACTGGAGAAAATTACAATTTAAAACCAAAAACTGACAAAATGACCACTGCGGGGCTTCTAGTGTTAAACCATTTTGGCCATATTGTTTTAGATTTTGGTTTGTCTACTTTTGGGACAAAATTGTTTTGCACCTCTAGTACTACATTTTTAAAAAAATAGTCATCCTTTTTCTGTGGATGTTTTCTCTATTTTTCTCTAATCTGCTTCTGTTAGTCTGTTTCATTCCTTCATAATTTGCCTTTTTTAAATTGTAAACCTTAGCTTTAGTTGTTACTTTTGAAGTTTTAACAAGCACTTCAAATGAGACCATGTTGTGATCTAAGTTTGCCAATGGTTCTCTAACCGTTTTTTGAAAAGACTAAATCGAGGCATGTTATTTCTACAATTTCAATTTTATCTGTCGTGCTCCCCGTCGGGTTTTCTCATTTTATATGCGGGAAGTTTATTTCCCCCATTAGTATGGCTTCTCCTTTGCTGCACGCATTTCTAATGTCATTGTATAACAGATTATTTTGCTTAGTGTCCGTGTTTGGCGGATTATTATGCCCTTTGAGTTTTTGTCCATTATTCTGATCCACATTGATTTTGCATTGTTTTTTTCTTCCAGATTTAGCACCTGGGCTTCAAGACTATTTTTGATGTTTAGCACTATCCCTCTGCCTCTTCTGTCTTTCCTATACCGTGTATACCTACTAATATTATATTTGTCTCCATCACTCTTAGATAAACAAGTTTCTGTAACACCTATCACATCACAGTTACTTGTTAGTGCAGTAGCTTGAAGTTCTTACATTTAGTTTTTGAGATTTCTAGTATTTAGATAAATACATTTAATGGCTGTCTCATCTGAGCTGTTGCCCTTGTTTTAATGTACTTTCCCTTCTGTTTTTTGTTGATTTCTCCCCCTTCCTTTCTAGTTTAAATGCTTCTGAACCTTTTTGAGTATTCTTTTTGATTTGATTTTTTTTTTTTTATTTAAGTGCAGTCCGTCCCACCTATATAGATAGTCCTTGTTGTAAAATGTGGTCCAATGTTAAAGGAACCTGAAGCCTTCCTTTGTGCACCACAATTTCAGCCATGCATTTTGATTACACTATGTAACACAATTTTTGTTCCTGGGTAGTAAGTGTTATTTCCTAATTGCTTATGCCTCAGAAGTATAGAAAATGGCTATTATTCCCCACAAACTTTGCTTTTGTGACCAGGACAGTGATATTTCAAAATATCACTATTTCCAATGGGAAAATGGGCAAATGTGTGTCTTTTCGTTCACATAAAGTCAGAAAAAACAACATATGAATCCAAATTAACATGTATTTATACTAAAGTAATACAAAAATGACTACAAAAGATTTAGAAGTGAGTAGTTTTTCGAGATTTACGATTATACTGTAAATACAGTATAATCGTAAATCTCGAAAAACTACACTTCTAATGATCTGAGTAAGGATGGTGTTGTAAAGGGACACCACGACTGAAGACGGGAGAGTATCAGTCAGAGGGAAAGAAGAGACACATTCAGATAGTATTGTAGGATTTTGTAGATTTTTTGGGATGGAAAGAAATCAGAAACAGTATCAGTAGAAGCTGAATGTGCAGGAAGATTAATATTGGCAGTGATTAAGAAATGGTCAGAGAGAGAGAGATATCCGTGACTGAGAGATTGGAGATCCAGGGTGTGTCCTTGGTTGTGAGTAGGAACGTTGACAGACTGAGAGGGTCCAAGACAGTCCAAGAGTGTGACAAAGTTGGTCACTAGAGGGGAAGAAGGCAAATCGACATGGATGTTGAAATCACCTAGGAGTAGAATTTTTCAAGTGCTTATCATTCACAGTGTACCAAGTTTCTGCTAGACATAGACGACCAAGATTAGCATCAGTTATAAATTCATTGAGAAGCAGAGATTTGTTAGTGAGAGAGCGACAATTTAGGAAGGAGAATTTACAATTTGTATTAGGCAGTGCAGGGGAAGAGGGTGTTAGTAGCGGTATCTCAAGCAAGTAATGTGATGCTTCCTACAAATTCCATGTATAGCTTGGCTTTTCACAGAACATTCCATGTTTAACATATTAGGAAGGTTCTATTGACCTGTGGTGCACCAATGCTCTCCACATTTTGAAGCCTTTCAGTATTGTTTTGTTTTGAGTATCTGATGAAGATTACTTTGGCATGTTAATCTATACAGGGAATAAAGCATAGGAAAAAAAGGAAATTACTATTAATCATGCATTCTAATGAAAGAAGAGACCAATTACATATTTTTTTGAGATATGGCTCCATCAGAACATCCCCAGAAAAACTCAATACTGAACATCACAGCCATTCAGTCATAGGCCTTGCTCAAGCAAACTCTCAGATCTGCTGAATTTGTTTGTGGTGGTTTTGATATGTTGAGTGAAGGATAATGAGTTGGGTAACACTTTACATTAAGTGTCTTGGACTTAAAAGGCCCTTGGACTTGCACATTATTGTGTTACAACATGGAATCAAAATGGATTTAATTAGGAGTTCTTGCCACTGATCAACACAAAAAAGTCCATAATGTCAAAGTGAAAAATAAAATCTACAAATTGTTCTAAATTAATTACAAATGCAAAAGAGAAAATAATTGATTGCATAAGTATTCATCCCCTTTGAGTCAATATTTGGTAGAGGCACCTTTGGCAGCAATTATAGCCATTAGTCTATTTGGATAAGTCTCTACCAGCTTTGCACATCTGGACACTACAGTTTTTGCCCATTCTTCTTTGCAAAATTGCTAAAGCTCCATCAAGTTGGATGGGGACCTTTGATGAACAGCAATTTTCAACTCTTTCCACATATTCTCAATTGAATTGAGGTGCGGGCTTTGACTGGGCCATTCCAGGACATTGACCTTTTTGTTTTTAAGCCACTCCAGTGTGGCTTTGGCTGTATGTTTGGAGTCATTGTCCTGCTGGAAGATGAATCTTCTCCCAAGTCCAAGGTCTTGCAGATTTCAGCAGGTTTTCCCCCAGGATTTCTCTGTACTTTGCTGAATCCATTTTGCCCTCTATCTTTACAAGCTTGCCAGGCCCTGATATAGAGAAGCATCCCCACAGCATGATGCTGCCACCACCATGCTTCACGGTAGGGATGGTGTTCTCAGGATGATGTGTGCTGTTAGGCTTGCGCCAAACATAGCGCTTAGAGTTGAGGCCAAAAAGCTTTATTTTGGTCTCATCAGAACATAGAATTTTCTTCCACTTGGTCTCAGAATCTCCCACATGCCTTCTGGCAAACTCTAGCTGAGATTTGGTGTGAGTTTTTTTCAACAATGGCTTTCTTTTTGCCACTCTCTCATAAAGGCCAGTTTTGTGAAGCACCCTGGCTATTGTTGCCTTAAGCACAGTGTCTTCCAGCTCAGCCGTGGAAGACTGTAACTCCTTTTCTTAATAATAGACTTTACTGTGCTCTGGGGGATATTCAATGCCTTCGAAATGTTTTTATATCCTACCCCTGATTAGTGCTTTTGAAGAACCTTATTCCGGATTTGCTTTGAATGTTCCTTTGTCTTCATGATGTATTTTTTGTTAGGAAATGTACTAACCAACTGTGGAACCTCCCAGAGACAGGTGTATTTAACCTGAAATCATGTGAAACACCTTAATTGCACACTGGTGGGCTCCATTCAACTAATTATGTGACTTCTAAATATAATTGATTGCACAAGAGCTTATTTAGGTGTGTCATCGCAAAGGGGGTGAATATTTATTCAATCAATTATTTTCTGTTTTATATTTGTAGTTAATTTAGAACAATTTGTAGATTTTATTTTTCACTTTGACATTATGGACTTTTTTGTGTTGATCAGTGGCAAAATGTTGTAACACAATAAAATGTGGAAAAGTCCAAGGGGGGTGAATACTTTTGAGAGCCACTGTCCATAACTTATTCCTGTACTTCGATATGCTAGATCTTACCAGAAGCAAAATGTATGGGCTGGACTTGGATGCAAAGGATACAAAGACCACACACAGAATTTGTAGAAAAGTTCAACGCTCATTTTCTTTATTATAATATAAATATTTTATTCTTTTGAGCAGGTACTGACCCTGATGCTCTGACCAAATTTCACCAAATTGCCAAAAAATGGTCTTCCATTATTGGTATCTGACCTTACTGCAGATGAGCTTTTCTTCCTGAAATGGTTTCAGGTATCAACATATTCAGTTGTATTTCTTTATTTCATGGTTGTCTACCCTGCATGCTGGTGAATGAAGCTCGCTGATGGGGATGTTTGTTTCTAGTCGTTTTTTCTCTGAAAAAAGATGAGAAAACCTTTCAATGACCAAGTGAGACCGATAGGAGCCGAATGAAACCAAAAAGAAGGGCGCATCTCATAGCCGTATTCACTACAGAGATAACACGGACATAACAAATGAGGTATCTGTTTCTGCATCCAGTGCTCAAAGAATATCACAGACATTTGCAAAGCTTTTTTAGATGTTATAGTGATAAAATAATGACTTGGATCACATTATTGAGGAGTTTGGTGATAAAACAAGTTATCAGGAGAGGATTTATCAGTATACACATCTATAAAAAGGTTTGTGAAAAATACAGAAAACAAGGGGTGAGGCTTGGCTGAAGATATAGTACTAAGTGTCCTTTCGCAATTCAGTGCCTTTTAAACCTGTTTTACTCTGAAAAACAGTGGTTGTAAAATAAACAGCGTGTGTGAGAATAAATTGGACTTGACGAGCCTGACAAACGCTTAATAAATGGACTGCAAAGGGTTAAATGTATAATATTACACCAGGTCCAAACATATAGCACTCTCTGAGGAAGGGTTTACATGATTCTTATAGAATATGTATTTTAAGCAAGTGTGTCTGTTGCACTGTACTCTGATTATCAAGCTGCAGTTCATTATTTATAAGCATGCAAAAATATGTACATACTTTATGATGAACATAAACTATTTGACATACACTATATGGTAAAGCACTGAAATGGGGAGTGTTAGGAAGGTATAATTAATCATTTAGCACCAAGTTAATATGCATGCAGAAATATATCATATTATTCATGCATAATCAAGGGTATATGATACAGGACATTGGCTCCACCTTTGAATTATATATGCAAGGGTTGTCTGCAATTGCTGTCACTGATTCCTACTTGGGGTTTTTGAGGTTTTCTTTTGTGCATCATTTTTATTTATGTTTATTTATTTAATTTTATTTACATAAACAAAATGTAAACAGTAACAATCTTGTGTGTTGTGTTTATGTGGACGAATTAAACCCTGAACTTCAGAATACATGTACAAATTCGGTAAGAAGAACAGTGAAAACTAAGCAGTATTGAATATAGCAGCTACATATGGTCCCATGCTATTCAAGCACTTACATTTAAGCAATGTATGTTTGAGTACATCTGAATTTACGGAGTTCCAGTACATTCCAACCCTACCTGAACGTTACTTTTTCCCCAATAATTATACTGAATGATTCATAATTGATCATCCATTCCCATCCCTCCACTGGGATGAATGAATTTGTCAGGCCAGAATTATATTAAATTACATTTGAATTTATCCATGACACTAAGGTTTACGCTCCAGTTCTTCTTCAATGGGAAGTCAGTGCGATGTTTAATGTCCACAGAGAAGACCTAGGTAATTCCTGGTGAGTATCACTCTGCTGGTCTCCTTTTCTATAACCCAAACCCTGGCCAATGCAAACCAACATCTCTCATTTAACCCATATGGTTATTCTGTGCTTTTATCCAATTATTTCCCCTTGATGGTTCCATGTTCCGATTGCCTACATTACCTTCTCCTAGGTGGAGCAGGGACTGGAGTTGTTGCCAACTCCCTCTAAGCCAGTACCTGTTAATCCTTACTTCTGAATTAGATTCCTCTTGAATACAAAAAAGGTGAAGGGCATTGGTTATGATCTGCAAATGAGGGAGTGGATGTGGTCACAGCCTCGAGCCATCTAATTAAGAGAGGCATGCATTGATACCATTTTGTTTGATATTTGAATGCCTAAGATAGATTTTAAAACAGATTTAATTATCTATAATCATACTTGAGAACATCCAACTAACCCCCAAACAAAATGCATACATGCTATATTTTATGACTTCACACTATATCCTTTTGGTTTATTTTTTTTTAACATGTATTTATAATTATAAGAAACAAAATTAAAAGTAAAAGCATAATTTGGTTTCTTGTCTGAAAAACTCATATCAGATTATTATATTCCATTGGCAAAAACTGAGTTTGTCACCTTAGGTTTGAATAAATAATTAAAAGAATAGCCAACAGAACAGATGCTCTACCATTGACTGTAAAGTGTTCCATTGGACAAAGCTCTACATCTCTTGTGCTCAAACTCATTTCCACCACAATCACACATATATCTTGGGTAAATCATTTTTATAAAAATATTTACAAAGCTTCTGTGTTTAAAAATATTCACTGTTCATGTTAATGTGTCTACGTTCATTAAAGTTTTTTTTTTTTTCCTGCTGAAATGTTTGCTCCGAAAAAAAAAAAAAAAACAAGACAAAAATACAAACAAAAAACAAGCATAATAAACTTGGTTGTAAGTGTTTCAACTGTGAAAGTTGTATACCAGTAATTCTCTCTTCCCCTTCGATGACAGAGATGGAATTCAACACATTCTTAGAAGACAAATAGTCAAGTACAACGATCTTGCCATAATCCTCTTTTATAAAGCAGGGAGATATAATATGCTGCCTTCGTATCACCTGTACTCTGTGTTTTGTACATTTTTATTTTTTATATTACTTGTGGAGTTTTTATTCCCTTTTCACCAGTTCCACTGTTACTTTAATCAGTTAATCCGCCTACTTTTTAGTTATTCAGCCATTCAAAAAATCTAAATAATTAGCCTACTTTTCTTATTGGTTGTTGCTCAACAGAGCCGCTTCAGTGCTTGCATTACAGTACCATGGTGGCAGTTGGATCTACTGTAGTTTGAAATAAGACAGCTACTGCTGTAAAAAAAAATACCTTTTTTAATTTGTAAAAAAACAAACAATAGATCAAACTAAGGATGCCCAGCTTTCGACTGAAGCCGCTGAAACTGCTTCCAGTCAAAGTACAACAAGTGATGCGATGACTAAAAAAATAAATAAATAAATAAAAAAAATGCTCTTAACACTAGAACTGCCACGGTTATACTCATACCTAAAACAGCCAAATGAACAATTAAACATAAAACAGTTTATTGTCTTACCACATATAAAGCATTACTTCAAAAAATGAAAAGCTACAATAAAATAAATATTAGAAACTAGTATAAACAGCTGTATTTTTTTTATTTAAAATGAAAGTAACATATTGTATCGTTTCAGGGTAAACAAAAGAGGGGCAGACAACTGCTGCAAGATCTCATTTAGATATTTATTAAGTTTAGCGTCAGGACACCACATCACAGCCCTGAGCTGCTTGCAGGCAGCTCCTAAATCCTGAGTTCCCCCTGCCCCCAAGCCCTATTGGCTCACACACACAAGAGCACATTTACATACACACTGACCAATCACTCATAACCTCAGTCCCGCGCAAGCAGCTGACTGGTGGAACCGAACACAAATCACAGTGCAGCAAACACAGACTCCATCTACATACAGCTGCACTGTGTATGTGACAACCCAGGCAGTGCGCGAGCACTGCCTAGACACAAAACACTCACAGATTCATGCAGGGTGACACACAAATGGTGGGAATGACAGGACAACACACACACTTAGCACAGATCATTACAATATGTTTTCACTTGCGTGTGTCACTCGGTGCAGCACGGACTCCAGGCTGAGCTGCAGCAGCCTGCTGCTTTGCAGTTTACTGATTGAAAATGTTTCTACTGAAGCACTGTGGCTAGCTTCAAGATGAAATCTCTCCTACAGAATTTTTCCCTTGTGCATTCCTTGTACAAAACCAAGGAACTGATGGTTGCCAGGTTCAGTAGGGATAACAACAGGCTTATATAGATGTAGCACTTATTTAGGTACCCCCTTATTTCACAGTTTTGTATTGTTCTAAACTGCATGATTGCTTTATGTATACCCTCTTACAAGTAAAGTGAGATTGATCTCTATAATGTATTAATCATCCTCTGTCTGGGTTTTCTCTTTTTTGAGATAGGAAATGGTCGACTGGGGACACACCCCCGCCTCACCAGTGTTCAATACAATTAGAACTTAGTAGCTGCACCTGTGCCATTGTGCCATGCTAGATAAAATGGACATTGCCAAGCACAGAGAGAGAGAGAGGGCATGGTGAAGAGCTAAATAAGTTCTATGACGATAATTAAAATGAATCAGCTGATGGTTTGGTTTTTTGAAGCAGAGCTTAGATTATCCCAAATAGTTTCCCAGCAGATTTCTTTATTTCCAATAGATAAAGCCCTTTTCCAGATCGTATTAACCACCAAAGGTTCATATGATGACTTAAGGAAATAAACATAAAGTGAGGAAACCAGCCCCTTAGTTTTTCCCCATGTCTAACATATCACATGTAAAGGCAAATCTGTCCCTCAGGGAACCCCATAGGCACGCACTGCAGAAAGAAGTCGATAGTAAAAGAAGAAAGGGGTACCTGGCAGGTTGTACTGCAATTGTAAATTTTGGAATGTGCGAAGCTGTTTATTTTTGCAAATGGCTGCAAAGGTATGTATCCGTTTGTCTCTCCATTGTGGAAATAAAAATGGTGAACTGCCTGACAAAAGAGGAAATTATGAAAAATAGGAGCATGAGAAGCCATTTGGATTGGTGTTTAATTTGCTTTTCCACTAAGTGCCACATTGTAATAAAATTGAGAGGAACAGCAGAGTAAAGTAAGTCTTGGAGTCTATGTGGATATACTAGGTTTTCCTCTAACGGTCGCCATGAAACAGGAGCATTAGGATCAAGCCAAACTGTTATTGGATGAAGCAAAAATGACCACAAACAGTACTTAAAGTTTGGTAAAGACAAACCAGCGGATTTCTCATGCTGCAAAGTAGACCACTTGAGACGCAGACGCTTCACTTTCCATATGAATTTAGAAATCAGAGTGCAATTTATTCCAATATCCAGTAGGGGGAGCGAAACGTAGCATAGAGCTAAAGAAATCAGTGTGTGATTGTACATTCATTTTTATTGTGGAGATGCAGGCTTGAGGTGAGATAGGGAGATGCAGCCATCTATTTAAATCAGCTTCCACCTGTTTAAATCTCTCATTAAAATGAGTCATTGCAATAGACTGCAAGGAGGAGAGAATGTCTACCCCAAGATATTTAAAATGTTTAACCACCAGAATGTCAAAAGGTAAAACTATATCCTTTACTGCAGCTTTCAAGTTCATTAGAGAAGACTTCGACCAATGGATTTTGTATCCTGAAAACAAACTGAAATCATCAAAATCGACAAAAGGTGAATCAACACTGGATGAAACAACCAATGTCCAAATTATTGCACAACTACTTGTATGGGTGCATTTTCCAAAACAGTCCGATTTCGGGAGGAGAGGCTCTGTTTACTGCCTCATGAAGGCCACACTCAGTGAGACATACATGAGATGCTTACAGATTTCTTCGATCATCATAATGTACAGTGCAAGAAGCTTATTTCAGTTTGTACAGATGGAACATCTTCAATTATTGGATGTAAAAATAGTGCCGTGTCGATGCTCAGAAGTGCCAAAGGTGTTGGGGAAAAAAATATTCATACCATTGCAGTATTGCCAACCCCACCACTGCAGAAATTACGAGACAAGCTCTTAGAAATAAAGAGATCTGGAGTCTGATTCACAAGATTTTATTTTTTAAAACATAAACCAATATTTCAACGCTAAGAGATTTTGAGTTGGTTTTTCAACCTCGTTAACAGCAGCTTATATTGCATCTATAACACCTCAAATCTCTTACAAAACTATGTTAGCGTGTCTCAAAATGCATAACAAAATCAGACAATCCAGATCATCATTCAACATTATAAACAACATATATTATCGTAACTGTTACTGCTGTGCAGACAGCTGCTGTGATAACACCCACTGGAGTGTTGCACGTTTAGCACTATGAAGGTGCTAGAAAGCAACTGCTCCAGGCTGGGTTAAATTTACATCTATAGTGTTTGCTCTTCTTTGAGTTTTCCGCCATGACTAAAGTATATCTTTCAAAAAGCAAAACATCCTGAGATCTCATAGTACTGTCGCAAGATCACGAGCAGGTCTTAATTTAACGTAAAGATCATGTGTCTCAGGGAAGGGGAACTGTCTCAGGTCATGTATCTTGTTGTAAAAACAGTAAACTACCTGCGTGCAAGAGCCTTAAGACATCACATCTAAGGTGAGTTTCTCAGTCACTACAATGTGGAGTATAGTGACATCATTTGTTGGTGGTCTCATGGACATGAACTTGAGTGTTTTTTGTCTTTGCTTCTAGTAATTCAGCAATTGCTAATTCAGCAAGGCACAAAGAAGCAAGGTTTTCTGATATTAAAACTTGGCTTTCTCACAGATATGACTGGATATTTAAACACCCTGAATCTCATCCTGCAAGGCAAATGTAAGATGGCAAGTGAGATTCTTCAGTCTATGGTTTCCTTCCAAAGCAAAGTGGGGCTTACAAAGTGCAGAGTTAACACACCATTTCCCAAAACTTGCACGCATCCCCACTGACAGACCTGAGCTGAAGGATCACATCAGACCTGATATATTTGTGACCTACATGACTCAACTGAGGGAGAGGTTTGAGCAACGATTTAGTGACTTTTGCAATTGGAAGGTGTTCCATGTTTTGCAAAATCCTTTTGTCATTGATTATTACAAATAAGAATAGGAATTTATGTTTCTGCACAGTTCAGAAATAGACAGACGAGGTGAATCCAGGTGAAAGCTATGATCCCTTATTGATGTAACCTGTTAAATCCACTTCAATTAGTGTAGATGAAGGGGAGACAGGTTAAAGAAGAATTTTTAAGCCTTGACACAATTGAGACATGGATTGTGTATGTGTGCCATTCAGAGGGTAAATGGGCAAGACAAAAGATTTAAGTGCCTTTGAATGGGGTATGGTAGTAGGTGCCAGGCGCGCCAGTTTCAGTGTGTCAAGAACTGCAGCGCTGCTGGATTTTTCACTCTCAACAGTTTCCCCTGTGTATCAAGGATGGTCCATCACCCAAAGGACATCCAGCCAACAGCAGGCCAGTGGTCGAAAATGGCTCATTGATGAAAGAGGCCAAAGTAGGCTGACACGAATTGTGCAGAGCAACAGATGGGCTACAGATAGTCAGCTGACAGTCCAGTACAACATTGGTGCCGAAAGACCCATACAAGAATGCACAACTCGTTGTACCTTGACACAAATGGGGTTTGGCAGTCGACTACCTAACAGAGTTCCACATCTTTCAGCAAAACACAAGAAACTGCGGTTGCAGTGGGCTAAGGAATGAAAACACTGGACACTGGTGGATTGGAAAAATATTGCCTGGTCTGATGAATCCCGGTTCCTGCTGTTTCATGCTGATGGGAGGACTAGGATATGGAGAAAACCACATGAGTACATATATCCATCATGCCGCGTGTCAACATTGCAGGCTGGTGGTGGTGGTGTGATGGTGTGGGGTGTGTTATCATGGCACACATTGGGCCCCTTGATAAAAGTGGAGCAATGTTTCAATGCCACAGGATATCTAAAAATCATTGCCAATCAGGTGCATCCCTTCATGGCAGCAATGTATCCATCTGCAAATTGATTTTTTCAGTAGGATAATGCCCCATGCCACAAGACTAGGATTGTCCAAGAATGGTTCCACAAACATAACAGTGAATTCAGCTTACTGCAATGGCCTGCCAGTCACCAGATCTCAATCCAATCGAGCATCTGTGGGATGAGATGGAACCAGCTATTCGGAGTAGAGATCCACTGCCAGCCAACTTGACACAACTGTGGGAAGCATTGCAGTCAATATGGGCCAGCACCCGCGTGGAACGCTTTCGCATGCCCAACGAATTAAGAATCTAAAGGCAAAAGTGGGTGCAACTCAATATTAGGAAGGTGTTCCTAATGGTTTGTACACTCAGTGCGTGTGTGTGTGTGTGTGTGTGTATATACACACACACACACACACACACACACACACACACACATATATATATATATATATATATATATATATATATATATACACACACACACACACACACACACACACACACACACACACACACACACACACACATATATATATATATATATATATATATATATATATACATATATATATATATATATATATATATATATATATATATATATATATATATATATATATACATACACATTTTTTTAAACTTAATATTTTATTCAAAACTTGAATGCTCAAACTGAAGACTTCTAAGTGTAAGATAAGTTATAGTAAATGTCAGCAAAAACTAAAGAGAAAAACTGAAATATGTTGCTTGCATAAGTATTCAGACCCGTCAACTCAATATCTGGTGAAAGCACCTTTGGCAGCAATTACAGCTGCAAGTTCTTTTTGGGTAAGTCTCTACCAACTTTGCACAGCGGCTTGGTACAATTTGTGTCCATTCTTCTTGGCAGATTTCAAGCTCTCTCAAGTTCCTTGGGGATTGCTTATGGACAGCAGTTTTCAAGTCTTTCCACAGATTCTCAATAGGATTCAAGTCTGGACTTTGACTGTTCCACTCAAGGACATTCACTTTCTTATTCTTAAGCCACTCCACTGTAGCTTGGATCATTGTCCTGCTGAAAGGTACATTTTTGCCCCAGTTTTAAATCTTTAGTAGACTGAAACAGGTTTTCGTCTAGTATTTGCCTGTACTTTGCTCCACCCATTTTTCCTTCAATCTTAACAAGCTTTCCAGTCCCTGCTGAGGAGAAGAATAGCTTGATGCTGCAACCATCACTCTTGACGGTAGGGATGGTGTGTTGGGTCTGCGCCAACCATAACGCTTGGCATTTAGACCACAAAGTTCCAATTTGGTCTTGTCTGACCACAACACCTTTTGCCACATTTTTGCAGGATCACTCAGGTGCCTTGTTGCAAACTTTGAGGCTTTGAGATGGCTTATTTTTAGTAATGGCTTCCTTCTTGCCACCATGCCATACAGGCTACTATTGTGACATGTTCTAATTTTTATTTCATATTAATTATCTATTTACTTCTTTCTTTTTGTTTTTGTTTTGAATGAGTGGAGTAGGTTGTGTATATAACACATATTAATTTCTACATTAAAATGTCATGACTGCAAGCTTTAAAGTAACAAAATGTGAAAACTGTGAGAGGTTCTGAATACTTTTGCAAGGCACTATATACACACAGTAATTAGAGCACAATGCAAAGTGTAACTTTTTAAATTTTAACAATCAACCACTGTACCAACAACCAAATACCTAAAAAGTAATTTAAGTTGAGTAAGAGGCTAACTTTTTAAATGGAAATGCTAGCTGAAGTTATTATTTTTACTCATATAATTACAAGCGGCAGTAAGCACTGAAGCAATGAACCAAGTGCAATCTGTGAAAATTACATCCTCATGAATTCAAGATAGAATAATGAGCAAGAAATTATATGTGATTATTTTAAAGGTTAACTGCACAAAGACATATTGTAATAATGTCCTCTGTCTTTTGTCCAGTAAAATAATACCACTGTGATAAAAAAAAAAATAAAGTTAATTGGGGGAAAGGGATGCCTAAAGTGATTCAATGAGGGTTCCTGTAATTGTTATCAGTTACAATAGCTAATATTGTTACCAGAAATAATGGTTATTAGAATCAAAATGAAAGCCAAACAACATTCTTCTGTTTGTAACAATTTCAAATTATATTCAATGTTTCTTTAGTTTATAAGCCTACTGTGTTTGACATGAACAGTAAGGTATAGCATAATTAGGGCTTCTGTCTCGTTTTTTATGAATTGTATTTTTCGGTGCTTATTTTGAGCTGTTTTCGAGTCTTATGTTAAACAAGTTTTTTTTTTCAGTGCTTTTGCTTTTTATATACTATGAAACTATTGTTTTCGGTAATGGTCTTTTCACACCAAGCTCGTTGCGTCAAAGCACCAGCGTCCAGCATATTTTGACACCATCAAGTTGTTTTCATACCAAAGCGTCAGTCAATCTGAAGCCCTGTCACTGAACTCAACATTCCCTTAAAGTACAGAATGATATTTGTGTGTCTTTCAGCACTAAGTACTGTAATATAAATACTATCTCATGAAAGCTAAATAATAATGTTCTGTGTCTTTTGCAGAAAAAACTTTAAGTGGGAATATGTTATGAATATTTAGTGTATATGCATTTGGTTAGTCTGCCGTTTCGAGTGCGTAAAGCAGTCTTTCTTTGCTGTACGTCTTCAGTGTTGAAAGTTAACTGCCTTCCCATTTGAAACGCAAACATACACGCACAACAATGACTTGATTTTAATTCTAATTAATCATAAAACTGTTTGAACACTTCTTTTCTACCTGCTAATTGACTGTTGAAATTCTGAACACAGATCGTATGTTACTTTAAACTCCTGGTTATGATCTTCATATACATACAACGCTTGTTCATGCCCCCTTATATTTTATTACAATGCAGTATACCTAATTAGTCTGTTGAAAATAAATACTCAGTTTCTCCAAAATTAAACATCACTAAACAAAATACGTCAGACTGTCATTGAACATATTTTTTATTGGCTGTAAATTGTAGACAAACAAGCGGTTTATCTGTTTTCTAGTCTTTTTTTCTAAGCTTTCTGATCCCCGTTTCTTGGACACACATATATATGTACTTCGTCAGCATCTATGGAAGAGAATCTATGGAAATATATCTTCAGAGTCTCCTTGCACATTAAGAACAAAAATAAGGCAACAATGATTACTGAAGTTTACACAAATGTCACCAGCTCAAATTGAATTATGGTCAGCAACAACAGCCAGAATACATTTATATAATGCCTCATTGCAAACCATGCCAAGGCACTGCACAATAACGATTAACTTCATAATGCAATGGCAAGAGCAATAAAAAAAATGAATCTTGAGAATCTTGTTTTTCTTCTTTCTAGTTCATCACAGTTCAGGTACTGTTAAACATGCCATATGAGTCCACTTCTTATTGTCCACACATCCACTGCCCCCCTTCTTTTCATCTTCAGATGTGTCATTCCAGTGGAAACTTTGTCTTGTGTCTAAAGAAAAAATGAGGACTGGTCATTCTATTCGATCAAAAGCTTTCTGAGCATCCAGAAAGAGGGCCAGAGCTGGTCCATGATTATCCCACGAGAATACATAAAATGTTGTAATTGTTTAATATTGTCAGAAGAATATCTTGTTAGAATTTTTGTATACATATTTCAAATTGAAATAGGTCTGTAATTAGATATTTCTAAGAGAACTATGTCAGGCTTAGGTAGAAGAATTATTAAAGCATGATTGACATTGAGCATACAATGTACAGTTTTGCATTTGATAAAAGGTAATTCCCTTCTTGTGAGGGAACCAATTATCTCCATTCATATTTTTAAATCATTCTCCTATAAATACTTAAATTATAAACCTGGGTCCCCGAGTGGCTCATCTGGTAAAAGCTTGGAAGTGTGGTGTGCAGGGTGGGTCATACAGTCAGGGGAGAGTAGGTTTACAACCTGGCTGTGTTGTATTCGGCGAATTCGGCGGTCTTTGCTGGAGATTCAGAAGGGAGAGTCACATTGGCTGTGGAGCTCCCATGCATTAAGGGGACAAAACCATCAGGGACTGTTTCTCCTCATAGCGCTACAGTGACCATATTGTCCAAACACGTGGGGAGCTCCAGTGGACGCCTACAGAGCTGGCCTTTGTCCTCCAGAGGCCAGTAGCTCGCTGATATCCGCTCTCAAGTTCCTGGGTGTAAAAGAGGAAACTAGCATGGTCATGGGTCAGAGGACCACCACTGAACCTTATGTTCTGAGCTGTGTGAGCAATTGCTGTTATGTGGAACATAATTGAAGGTCAAATAATTGGCCACTCTAAATTAAAAATAACTGAATTAATAAAAAAATTATAAACCAGCACCTTGAGGTAGCCTACTTACTGTTCACATGGTACTTTCTCAATGTAGCCACATTACAAGTCATACAACCTACTTGACGACTGAAATGATCAGACACAGAGTAAATATTTCAGTAAATATTTAGTTGATAAGACACAACTGGTTAATATGAATTTGGTGTCAATGTACTCAAACAAACTGACCCACTGTAGGTATACCATTACTGATCGTTAATGCAAGCTACATCATCTTGTCAGCACTGTGACATGGTTTCATTTATCCAGTCCATTTCATCCTTTCATCTCCCAGTAGTCAGTCTTTTGCCAAGATATGATTTCCTAGTGGATACCGATCCAATTAGGCCACTCAAAAACAATTCAAACGGGATCAGTCTTGGGGTTAAACTAAACGCCAATGTCCAAATTATTAGAAAACTCCAAGATGGATTCCTGTTCATCATAGCGTGACTTCACTTTGGGTAGAATTAGGGTTTTCTTTCCTTGAGCCCTGTCTGTTTTTGAATCATTAATCCTTTTCAGAACACATCATTCAGAAGCAGGTGATACCAGCCTCCTGGCTGCAATCTGCAGCATTGAATAACCTGGGATTGTTGCAGATAATCATTTATCATCTTATGTTTCTTTCTTAGAGGAGCCCCAGTGTTGTCAGTCTGCATGCACCAGGGAATTAATCTTTTATTTTGTCTTACATGATAAGTAGTAGTAGCTGATAGCAGGTGTTCGTTTTAGTCTGAGCATCTGTATACACAGTCTACTGAAACTATGTTCATTATAACAACTTCAAGTTACAAGTGCAATTCACATTAGCTATATAAAATGCCATTCTTTTGACAGGTAATTAGAAATCCTTATTCTTAGCTTGGTAAGGATCTTTGAATTGTTAATGAACATAATTTATTATAATATGCTTAAATACAAATATAAAAATGTTGCCTTGCTGCACTTTGTCATTTCATTAAGTGTTAGGTCATTTTATTAAAATGTAAATGTAAATTAAGTGTCCCTATTTGAGTGCAATTCATCAATGTTGATTTTTGTGTCTAAGACTGGGGGGAACAAGTGTCTGGTTGAGTCAGTTAAATATGTGTTTTTGTTGACGCTGTGAAACTGTAAACCTTTTCATTGACTAATCAGGAAGCTTAATTACCAATAGGTAACTGTTTTTGCGATCAGTTTTCAATAGAGCTGCCCGAGTAGGGCTTAAAGTATCTACTTTTCAAAATGACTGAAATTAATATTGCTTTTAGAAAGACATTCAACGTTTACTTTGCTTAAGAAGTTTATTTGCACAATCTCAACTATAATTACGTTGTAATAATAATAATAATAATAATAATAATAATAATAATAATAATAATAATAAAAAAAAAAGTTTATTAGGCATTACCTTGGTAGATGATTATTTTGGTAACACTTTACAGGAGGCAGTGTGGTCCAGTGATTAAAGTTCAGGGCTTATAACAAGAAGGTCATGGTTCAAATCACACCTATCATAGTGGACCACCAGCGCAAAGTGCTTTACAGAGGTGGGCTGTGAACTGTGCATTATATGCAGAGTCACTTACAATAGGACATTGATTTAACATCTCATCCGCAGGATGGAGCACAAGGAGGTTAAGTGACTTGCTCAGGGTCACACAGTGAGTCAGTCAGTGGCAGCACTGAGATTTGAACTGGTGATCTTTGGTTACAAACCCTGGACCACACAGCCTCCTATATGAGAGAGAGCAAAAGAGTAGAAGAAGGAGAAGAAGAAAAAAAAAACACAAGACGATGGCAGGTGAGGGAAAATCCTCTGAGTCAGCCCAAGCAGCAAGATTTTGAAATGTTACTTTTAGTGAACAAGAGCTGGAAATACTGACAACGTTACCTCCCAACTTTGTTAAAGCCAAAAAGAACCTACACAAAAATGTACATTGTAA
Source organism: Polyodon spathula (assembly GCF_017654505.1). Classification (NCBI taxonomy): domain Eukaryota; kingdom Metazoa; phylum Chordata; class Actinopteri; order Acipenseriformes; family Polyodontidae; genus Polyodon; species Polyodon spathula. The sequence continues at coordinate 21,822,314 of NC_054535.1, read as the reverse complement.
CTATGTTTAATTACAACTCTGATGAATCTTGTAACATTGTGTCAGTCAGTTGAAATTTGCTTTTAACACTGTTTGATCAATACAGGTATTTAAAAGTCGGTGGCTGGGTTTTTTCAGCAGTATTTTTATTCTCACTTGGATTTATTACGTGCATCATTTTCATCCAAATGGAACGTCAGAACTGAGTGTTCCGGGCGATTTTATGGATAGAGGCACGTATTTATTGTAAGGTATGTGAAATAAAGATCGGTTCAGGCAGGTTTTATAGGTGAGAGCATCTAATTATTATAAATAGGTGCTCTCACCTATTTATAATAATTATTTATTTAGCTGAGGCTTTTTTCCAAAGCAAGCTACAATTAGTTATTTTACATACAAATTCTGGTAGCTATAGATACAGCTGGGTTTTTGCTGGAGAAATATGTTGCTCAAGGGTACAGCAGCAGTGTTCTGGTATTGAACCCACCACCCCCAACAGTCCAGAGCCCTTATCACTACTCCACACTGCATACATGTATTGTTTTTTTTTTTTTGTTTGAGGTTAAGAATATATTTCTATATTTCACAATTTTTTAAAAAAAAATTTATGCAGGTTTTGGGGAGATGTTTTATCTTAGGAAATTTTATTTATGTATGTATGTATGTATGTATGTATATGTACATCTTGGTTACATTAGATTAGTTTGTTACTGATATATGACTATATATGGATTATACCTAATATTTAATAATTAATTAATATATGATTACATAAACAGACAAAAGTTTACAACGTGATGTTTGTTCAGTAAAAAAAAAAAAAAAAAAAAAAATATATATATATATATATATATATATATATATATATATATATATATTATATATATATAGGATTAAATATACAGGGCTCTGTACACATTATATTATGTAAAAATAAAGATATGTACAATAGGCTTAAACAGTACAGGAGCAAAATCAAATTAATACCTAGCAAAGTTTTTTTATTTCTTTAATTTTTGTATCTTTTATCCTACATGTAATACAAAGCAAACCAGGCTGATGTGTTTTAGGTGTCTTATTGTTGTAGGACACGTAGATAATAAAATAGTATTTCAAATTGTTAACTAAATTATTTCAGCATTTCTTTACCTTAGTATACATACAATTAGCCCAAAATAAAACAGTGTGGCATTAACATGTTGTGGCTATATAGGACTTCAAATATCTGCCATTTCAAATCTGTATTTTTATAGAATAAGACCATGAAAAGCTGTTTGTATGTCTTATTTTTTGGCAGGGCCTTAATGATGTTCAGTATTAACTCAATACATTTGTTTTAGCTGGAACACCAAAAAAATAAAAACATTCAGTTTGTGGAATTTTTGAGTGAATTTTTGCCTGCACCAAATCTTTCTCAGACCTTTGTGAATAGCTCATAAGTGTATGGCAGCTCTTTATCTGTGTTTAACATGCTGCTTTGAGTATGTAAACATCATTAATTCAATGCAAACGAGGCGGTGGCGCTATTCCACACCATTAATTTTGTATCTGCTAAATCATTGTTTTCTGCACGGAAATGGGAATAGTAAACAGGACGGGGATAGAAAAGCACACAATAATCATATTTTGGGTATGGTATACTCTTTGTAAATTAAGTCCTTAATGTAAAGTATTAAAAGTGTGGAAATCTAACTTAAGATTACAGTATTCAGTATTTAGAAAGTCATAATTGAGTTGATGTATAGTATAATGACTTGCTTTTAACCGATTTGTTGTTGACAGTATATAGAAGGATTAACTACCCAGAGTGGGAGTTAGAGGAGCGAGAGAGTCCTGTCTGAATAACTATTTCTGAAACCAAATATCTGTAAAATCAGTATGGTTAAGGTCTCAACTTTGTGTAAACCCTTCTGTCCAATAATGCAAAACATTCACACCAATCTTATTTTGCTAACAGGTACACAGATACATTTGTTAATGATACCATTAACATTGAATTTCTAATATCCAGTGGCATACAGCCTATCTTGTTGAAAGATAGTACTTCACACATTTTTATATATATGAGTGCAGGCAGAATTGAATTATTGAATGTATTGAAAAAGTCATTACAATCAGACCAGCCTCTTAAATTACATTATCATAGCAAAACATCTCGAATTAAATACATTTTGTTTCTACAAATCTACTGTTTAATGCATATTAAACCAAGGCAGCCCTTAATAACTAAGCTGTAGGCATGTTCTAAGCTCATATTCTAAAAAAAGGTTGAAGGAAATCTATATAGATATAAAATATTTCACTGATTTAGCATGATGTAAAACCTCACCTCCTGGCTAAATAGTACAAATTAGATGAAAAGTGATTTATGGAATTTAATGTGTTCCCCAACGTGGGCTGTAGGCGAGTTGAAATGACACAAAGTTTAAAATATTTTATGAAGCTCCTCATACAAAACTACGGTCCCCACATAACTATGGAAATGTGACCTTTTAGGTTTAAAATAATATTTTAAAATAAGAAAAATGTCATTCCTAATTAATTAAACCTGACTTGTTTTGTGAATTGATGGCCCATTGACTAAGGTGAGCAAATGTAACACAAGAACAGAACACGATATATTGGAATACTAGACTGAAAAAAAAAAAAACCACACAATTAAATAAAAAAGCCTTTAAAGTGGTCATTCAGCTACCTCACAGGTTAACAGTTGTGCAGTTAATTGCTATAGATTTTTTGTTGAAAAAACTGTTATTCAGAGACAATATTTAAAAATGAGATCTTGGAATACATTATATATTGTAATGACATAGCTGCTGCTGAGACGGAGAGACAAGCTGGAGTGAGAAAAAGAGCACACAAGAAACAACAGAAGAAAAGCGGGACTACAGGAGCAACCAGAGACTTCACTTAGTGGCTGTAGCACTTGGCTGAAACAATGTGTTTTTGGACTTTTTTTTTCTTTCTTTTATTATTTCTTATGCACTATGCTGCTCAGCTGTAGTTGTACCACTGTAATCCCGGCTTAATAAACCTTGAATTCAAAAACATGCAAATCCTGAATGAGCCACCTTCATTTTGCTGCAAACGCTACTACATATATATATATATATATATATATATATATATATATATATATATATATATATATATATATATATATATATATAGTTAACTAGCACAAAGTTAAATCTTACTGTATCGCTGATATCGCATTTCATAAAGTAAAAGCAAGTGCTATCCGCCAGTACATAAGTGCACAAACTTGCTTGCAGGTAAAGTAACAGTACATAGTAAAAAGAAAAACAGCTGTTCAACACAGGTAAATTATGGTTCTTCTTGCAACCAACACGTTCATCTGGAAATCGAACAATCAAATAATAAGCTTTTGCTAACCTTTGAAGAGTGTACAAAGTTTTTCAGCTTTTGTCACGGTTTCTAAAAAAGGCTCGCACGGAGTTCACATCTCAGATTTGAACCTGATGCACTATAAACTGTTTAGTTGGACTACTTTTTTGTTTTGCATCAAGGAAGTTAAAGAGATGCTTGTTGCCATGGTAAACTGCTTGTTTCAGGATGGGGACCAATAGAAGCAGCATTCTTTTCATTGAGTATTATCCAGTTTGAAAAAAAAAAAGTTAAAAAACTAAAGAAAATATAAAATAAAGAAAATAAAAAAGTCAACAAAAAGAGAAAACAACAAAAGAAAATATTTATCAATAGATTTTTATTTAAGTAGCCTGAAGAAGCAGCTTGTAATTGAGATGAGAAGTGATATTATGTCAATGCGGTATACACTAAGAAAAGTAATCAGTATAGATTCAACAGTTTAAAATGCTGATGTAACTGTTTTTTTTTTAACTATCATTGAGCTCAAAAGGAGCCTGTTTGCGAACGATATCAAGCTTTTGAGGTTAAGACTCAAGACTCTTCCTGTGCTGAACACTAAAAATTCTATGTCGCGAGCCCCGCCCCAATGTATATTTGTGCGCTATTTTTATGATTTATTTGTATTATGATTTATATAAATATATGACGGCAAAAAGCCAATAATATTTGTGTTATTATGTATTATTTGACCAAATGAGCAAGATGCCGTCCTCCATGTTATTGTTTTGGTTTTAGAATTATCTCATGGCAATGCGTGACTGATCAGTTATTAAGTATTTAATTAGCTGACAGTCACGCATCCTTATTTAATCCGTACAGTATGTGACCGAGGGATAATATAATAATTGACAGCTAGTTAGTCCCTCGGTCACAAATATAAAAGATCTACAGTTTCCCTGCATGTAGAGAGTGTGTTCAGGAGGCGAAATTAATCTGGTGGTAAAGGAAAGTAAAACTAAAAAGCTTTAAACAATTGCTAAGTGTGCTGGGCCTACACTAGCACGATACTCGTTTTGTTACATCTGTTTGTTTGTTTGTTTTGGCCCGTGTGCCTTTTGTTTTGAAAGTATTTTTTGCTTTGTTTAAATCTTTTATTTATTATTTAATAAAAGCACAAAGCACTGAGCGCTGTAGCGTCTCAGTTTTGCCCCGTCATTGCCTGTTTGTTGTGGTTTCTGTTTCTGGTCTGACGTCACTACCAAAGCCATCATGTTCACAGGCAGATACACCATATTTACTATGATTTTATTCTATTTTCAAGGCTGTCTCCAACCTTTAGAGGTGCTTGAAAAGAAAAGCTGCAGGCTCCCCCGAGACTGCAGTGTTGGGAAAGTGTTCAGCACAGCAGGAAATCGACATTTGGTCAATCACCATGCGAATGTAATGATGAAGCCCTGTCAACACTGCCCGACAGCTCGATGGTTGGAACAACTCACTCCTTTAAGGAACAGGATATATTTGTTTTTTATTGGTGTACTTTAAGAGTTGTAGGTCATTTTTTATTGTTAAAAAATATCTACTTTGACATTTGCAACCAAACCTGTTTCAAGAGTAGGGGCAGGGGTTATTTCATCCCATTTCCTTTTTGTATCAGTCATGCTTGTGAATTTATAGAGAAGACCTTTGTTCAGTCCCTGAGGAGCTTGTCCTGGTTTACTTCAGAGTAAGACAGACATGTTTTATGGTTACCTGTCTCTCTGACCATCTACTGTTGTTCCTTGTGGTTTTGAGGGCTATTAAACCATCGACCCTGAAAAGAAAAAAAAAGTACAGACTGATTATGGCATAAAATGTTGTATGGATAACATACAGTATATGTGAAAACCCTACTAGATAAGGAACACTTATTCCACAAGTGTTTTCCACAGGGAAAATTGCTTACCAACATAAATATAATACTGTGTTTAAATCATAAAAACTGGGTGTTATACTCACAAGTTTTACGAATATATATTCCACTATTTATAGAAGTTGAGAAAATGTATTCCCTGATTATTCCTGATGAACCATATCAACCCTGATTATCGAGCATTGGCTTTGTAGTTTGTATGGTAATATAGAATGATTCTTGATGGTAAATCCCCCCCCCCCCCGACCTGTGAAGATGCTAAGCCACGGGAACAGAGTACCCTGGACTGGTTGGCATGATAATTCATTCCCAAGGGATTGGAGGAGCAGCTGCACTAATTTACCAAGGGGTCATGTGTGACGGTACAAATAGATGACAGAGAGGTGATCTGTTCCTTCCTTTACGGTTTAGGAAACAACATGGAAGGACCATTGTTGTGATATTGTACGTCAGTGTTTTGTTTGTTTTGTCTCATCTCTAATTGTTGATTGTTATTATTAGTAGTTGGCTAACACATTCCGGAGCTGTTGCCAGAGGCCAGCACACACCCAAACATCACTACACCTGTGTCACAATAATTATTGTATTAGCACCACAAGCACTGCAGCACGCACCCAGGACTGGTGATCATGTTTGCACATTGTCTTTGTAACTAGACTGTGTTTATGAGTTGGGACTGCAAACCCTTTGTTTTGAACAGTGCAATACACATTGTTGTGTATTGCCTGGGACTATTGTTCTTGTCACCAGACCTGGATTATAATTAAACCTCCGTGCACATGGATTCTTGTTGTCTGCCTTTTCATTGATGACTACATCACTCCTGCACCTGCACACTGCAATCCACTTTGCCACAGGTCACCATCAGCTTAGTTATGAGAGTATACATAGCTCAAAAAGACCCAGTTCAATTTAGGCTACATTAACCCTGATGAGAGATGTCTATTTAAGATTATTTTCATTATAAAAATACATTTAGCTACTCTATTAGTGTACTCAATTAAATGAGAGGTTATGGTCTTTTAAACAGATGTTTAAATTAATGAAGGCCTAACAAATAAAAATCTTGCCGTACTGTATGTCCTAGTCTCTATTGTGCTTTGCAACAGAGACAGTACTGTAACAACACTGATTACTTTGCATACAAACTGGCTAAACATAGGAAAGAAGCAATTAAAACATAGATTTATTTTAAGTCGCATTTGGAAATATGCTCCCCTGTGGATTTTAGAATTATTATTAAAAATGGCGCATATGTAGTCCCAAAAGCCTGCACGCACTTTGAGGCTTATTTCTGAGATCTTTCCACCAAAAACATAATTAGCATTTGCATTTTTATTAAGTGTTTGTTGACTGACTAAATACGGGGCTCTGTGTTTAAAGATGTGCCTGTAGTGCTAATAACAGCTAAACAATGGTAACAACTGCTTTGACAAGTAATTAGCTTCAAATTCCATTGTCCTTGTTTTTTTACAGTTCCCTTACCTTTTTAAACTTTATAACAAAGGATAGATCAGCCAAAGAGTCTATATAAAACCAGAAATCAAGCTTCCTGTTGTGTTGCAGACTTTTATGCATTTTGAGGATTTGCAGGCTTATCAATATCATGACAATTTGTCTCATCTAGCCTACATTACAGATGTTTAGGGCTACAACCGAAGAGCAGCCCCAGAACATGCAGGGGTAGATGTACTAAGATGGGCCAGTCTCAGCACAAACATACCCCAATTTGCATTGGTTACAACAATTCGCAAAGTGCACATTTTGTCGTATGCACTAAGAAAAAATATGTCAATGAAGAGAGTCACAATATACAAATTTTAATATTATTTGTGTCATCTTAGAGAGATCTCAAGTGAGAGTTGTGCCACATTTTTTCAAATAAAATAGAGTTGTGGTTTGCTGCAGCAGAAAGTGCCCGAAGGATAATGTCTATGCATGCAAGGGTGCAAGAATCAAAATAACTTTTGTTAAATGTAAACATCATCTGTACAAGGCATTTTGTTCCATCTTCATTGTACCTATTTTAATACTGATCTATATACATATAAAATTAAAGGCAGTTTAATCTGAAATGCCAGCAACAATTGCGACTGTTTAAAACATGCTTTCAAAATTTCTTAACAAATTGATGCAATTATAAGTGTCGCAGCTGTCCACAGCTTTAGTACATCTCCTGGCAATATTTTTGATCCCTCATTTGCAGAGAATGAGAACACTCAGAATTACATATTAATTTAAGGCTAAAGCGCAAATAAGAACTGCGGCTGCAAAGCATTCGTTAAAATGACGCTAACAGAGTTGCGTTTGTTTAGTACATTGAACGCTACACTTCCGACTGGTTTGCGTGTGGTTTACGATGATTGGGTCAGTTGCTTCAGTATATCTATCCCATAGTTTTTAATATACATTCTATTCTCAAAATAAAGCACAAGACAAAAATGCAATGATAAGACAAATATACTAACAAACAGCCTAAAATATTTTCAGGCCCTTGATCCTGCAAATAATGAAGCACACACACACACACACACACACATATATATATATATAGATATATATATATATATATATATATATATATATTATATATATATATATATATATATATATATATGGAATATACTTAATGAATTATCCCCCCAGTGCTTAACAAATAAGAACAAAGCACTAAGCAGCAGGCTATTCTCTCAGCGGGTGCACTGCAAACAATTCCATTACTTCATTCCAACGTTCAATGTCTGATTAATATGCTCTGATTCTTATTGAAGTTAACAAAGAAGTCGGAAATGAATTACAGGGTATAGTTACTGCAGCAGAGAAGGCATGCAGAAAATGTATGTTCTCATTCTGCTGGCATAATTTAACCATATAAGGAATTTGAACTGCATAGCTCTGCTATCTTTAAACCTCTTCAATTTGCTGGGGGCTGGGGGATCGAACTCCCTGAGGGCTGGGGGCTGGACCTGGAGGCCGACCCCCTGGGGGCTGGGGGCCCGACCCCTGACCCCCGACCCCCGGGGGGGAGAAGCAGTGTAGCGTTATGTAAGCCATCGGTACTTTGTTTTTCAATCAGAATATTTGATTTAAATTAAGAACATAGATATTTGGATTTACTTGCTTGAAAATTATACTTTGGCAGCTTGATCTTCTTTAGTTCTCAAAACTGGATACTAAAACACTTCCTTTTGAGTCAGGTAAAGGACACTAGAATGCAAACTCTTGCCTCTGGATTTTTTTGGTTTATTGTTGCTACTTACCTAGGACTTGTTGTGGCCGTTGTTTACTGGGTGGAAAGGCTCATTCTTTAGATCAATTGTTTGTTAAATGACTGCGACTGTATCCATTTCAAAACCTAAACAAATTAAAAAATATATACTGTATATACTACAAGATTACAACCGAAGAGTACCAGACACCAACAACCTCCATGCCCAAAACAAATAACTTTACACAAGATTACCTTTACTATGAATTTAAGGAAATACAGAGAAAGCATAGCAATGTATAAAATAGAAAAAATATTACAAAAAACATCATTTCATCTTTTCTATGCATAATTGTGTACAAAGCCCTCAGCCGTTTTCTTTAAACCTCCACATTATTAGACTACAAAAAAGGAAAACCTGGAGTCAAAAGAACACTTTCAGAACATTAAGCAAACATAAAATTGCTGACATGAGTTAAAATGTGCCAGGCTTTCATGTGTGGATTAACATTATGACCACACTAACTAGCTTGGAAGATACCTGGTCATTATGATGGATAAACTGGTTTGCTACCAGTTAAAAGGGAATGAAGATAGTATTAATATGTTTATACATTCTGAAGTCATTGGTTGTTCAGTGATACTGAACCCTTGACTTGGTAACATTCCCACTACTTATTATTGCAACCCCCTTTGAATGAACACAAGGTATGTGGTTTGGCTTCAAGAACTGTCTTTTTGAAGATGAAAAAGATTTTTTTGTTGTTTATATTGGCATAGTCTACTTTCTTAGTATTGGGGTGGCTATTGAGTTGAGGAATAGGATCTCTCCAAATACATTTAGTTAAAATGTGCATCTGTCTTTAGTGTACTATATTTTTGCCTGTAAAAAAGCACTGCCATTATACAGTATGAATTTGCTTGCGGTTCTTGTTTTATCCCATGTACACATGGTTATTATATGACTCCATGTACACAAGGACAGTTTGGGACAGTTCAGGCTTTTCATGTCAAATCTCAGTACATCCTGGTACGTTTGACCTGTCTCAGGTACCTTTCACAGCAGGACTGCATTTACCAGAATGCATTGTGACATCTGTTAAAAAGCCTGAAATGTCCCAACCTGTCCAAGTGTACATAGAGTCAAATGGAATAACCTAATATGCACACTTTCTTTTGAATGGTGGAATTTAAGTATGTAAAATTGTTCATGGCAAAAGCATGATGGAGAAGAAAGTGCATCACAAATGTAAGATAAGCATGCCCAAAGCAGTAGTTGGTTTCAGGACCATTACATTTTTATAAAAATGTTGCAGAGGTGAGGAAAAGATGTGAATGTACTATCTTATTTTTTATCCCAGCTGAGCCACATTTAATAATAATATAGCTGAATTCAAGTTATACATTTTCATTTTTTATTGACAAAATCCATGAGGTATACAAAACTGAACTATAAATCAAACCAGTGAACGAGGCATACAACAATGACGTTTTCCCCACTGACAGGGTAAATATTCTATCCCACTGGCAGCAATTAGGTATCACCACCTCTCCTCATTGCTGTGTCTCATTTCCATATAGTACTAAATGATTGACACAAAAAGCAAATGTGTCTTTTGGTTGAAAAAATACAATAATATTCTCTTTCCTACATTGCAGCATCTCAGCATTCTTTATAGAGCATGTCAACTGAACCACTGAAACCATGTGATTATTTATAATGAAACTTGAGTCACCAACATTTATGACAGCAACTTACCTATTGCATTAATTTCTTTAGAATTGCTTTGTATGCTATTATCTGTTTCAGTCATCACATCCTGGTCACTTTTTATAAAATAATGTTAGCATCTCTGTGACCTCAAAGGGCCTCTCAAACACTAGTGAAAGCATTACCAGGAAGACCCCTGCAACAATCGGCCCTTAGAGAATTTAAGAAATACATCAGTTAGAAATACCACATAGAACAAATGTGGTACTGATGACATCCATTTGAGGCAGTGCGGTAGGTAGGTTTAACCATTTGAGTTTTAAAAATGCACCAAAAACTGATGACTGTAATAGAAAATGATACACAAAGTGATTCAAAACAACAAGTATCCATTAGTTACGATAACTGTGATATTTCAGACAGGTACCAAGTTGCTGTTTAAGGCAAGTGACATTATAGGACAAATGGGGATGTAACAGGTAACTGATTATTCAGTGCCTGCTCCATATATCAAAAACTAAAATCCTATCTGGGCTTAACTGGCTGGTCAGAGCATGTGATCGTTTAGTTAAGGGGGCCGTGGAGAAAGGATTTGCACTACTTAAAAAATACAGTAGGCTGTAATCCTTCCTGGCATAGGATTATGTGCTAATGAAGCTAATATTGCAACTGCAGTGTAAGTAGTTAATGTACCTGTTTTTGAAGACTGAGGGGTAGATGTACTAAAGTGCTGCCCCTGTCGCGATTGTCGCAAACCAGTTGCAAACAAGTCGCAAGTCTAAGGTGAAATGTGTTAAACAAGCCAATGCTATTGGTGACTTTTTATGCGTTCCTGCATACATTTGCAAAAATGGGGAGAAGATAGTGCAAATCAGGGTTCTCAAATATTACAGTGAGATGAACTAAAGCTTATGGCAATTGCAACACTTAGAACTGAATCAATTTGTTAAGAACCTTTGAAAGCACATTTACACAGTGTTGCCAGTTGTGCTCAATGCATATTGAGGTGAACACCCAAGTACCTATTTTTCTCTAAAGGCAGGGTGTATTGACAAGCCTTGAAAACAAATTTCTATGACATCTCTGGTTCCCCCAATGTGTTTAGACCAATAGATTGCACACATGTGCCACTAACCCCTCCAGCTCATTTTGAGCATCTGTATACGACCATGATCAATTTTGTGTTAATTCTTTAGGCTACTAATAGGCCAAGTTATAAATAATAATAATAATAATAATAATAATAATAATAATAATAATAATAATAATAATGCTAAAATCATTTAGTTTCAATTTAAAAACATCTTTTTTTTGCACTGTACACCAATGTGTGCAATGCAGCAGCATGATTTATTTTGTGTTGTCGGTAGACTAAATTAAAAAGAGAAAGTGTGCTCGGTATTCATTTGATTTTACTACTGTACAGTATACTGCATAGGCCTACTGTACAGATTTATATTTTTACTTAATGTAATGTGTAGCAGACCCAAAACACATTAGTGGTGTTTCAGTGCAATGATTACATTTGAAATGCATTGAGCACTGTAAATGTATGTGTGTGCGATTTTATTGTACTGTTTTTAAATCGACACCACATTCGCGGTGGTATATATATATATATATATATATATATATATATATATATATCAAAATATTATATATATATATATATATATATATATATATATATATATATATATATATATATATATGTGCGTGTGTGTGTGTGTGTGTGTGTGTGTGATAGGATTTGGTCAATCACCGAAAAAGATAACCATTTTGCAATTTGAGCATTTACAAATTATCAAAGAATGAAATGAAAGGTTATTTAAGTCTTTGAGCAAATCATTTTCTCAAATTGCGAATGAAAATATCAAACAAGCAAAGAGTGAAACTCAAAAAAATATCCAGCTTTGGTCTTTGAGTAAAGCGATATAATCAGCTTGCCAAATGTAAAATACCGAATAAAAAAAGAACGCAGCACATAAGAGACAGCTTCTTCGTAAAGCAATATACTCAAATTGTGAAATGTGCTTTGAGCAAATGCACAGTTCCTGAACAGTTTTGCTGCTCAAACTGCAATTAGCAATTAATTGTGGGGTGTTAAAAATGGGCATCAAGTGAAATACAAACTTTAATACAATATTTTTTTTTTTTTATTGAATGAACATAAAATCAATAAATTACATATCATTGATTCATTATTTATGTTTTTATTATTTAAGCAGGAAGTTAACCCATTGAGACTGTGGCCTCATTTTCAAGGGGGTTGTGGTAAGTAATTTAGGAGCATAGTGACCTCAAACATTAAACGCCAAGCAAGTTTGAAATAATGTTCATAATGTGCTCACCTTGTTATCTACAAAGTACAGTTTTAGAGGAAAAAACAAACACAATTAAAATGTATCGTTTTATTCATATTTTAAGACTCCTGCATACACCGTTTAAACTGCCAAAATCAAATATCAATCCATGTTTGCTTAATCACTCTTTTTAAGCAAAAGAAAGAAAAAGAAAGATAGAAAAGTATGCTTCTTAAATGTTTAATATTCTCATAAATCATGGGTGAACTACCACTTTTTAGAAAACCTTAAAGGTTTTTATTTGAGATTGTTTAGATATCAGTCAGCTAAAATGATAGTTCAATCACATTAGATACATATAAAGAAACCAAAGGAGAGCTCATTTAAAAAAAAAAAAATCTCAATTTAGATTTAGAAACATACAAATCACTGTATTTGTTTTTGTAAATGCTGCTGCTGTGGCATTTAGAATTGCACTGAAAATCCTCACACACACGGAAGCGCTTCTTTCTTTCACAAAAATGAAGCTGTGCATATGCATCGCCCCCGAATCCGCTTCTGCTGCTGCATGAAGAGAAAGTTTGTTTTCTTTGGGCACTTTGTCCAAATTAGGAATAAACTGTCTGATAATTTAAATTCAATTAGACAGTAAAGCTGCTCCAGAGATCCTCCAGCAGAGTGAAGACTGAAGATGCTGCCTCTTTTGCTTATTTGATATTTTCCATTTCACAATTGGATTATAATAATTTGCTCAAAGACCGAAATAACCTTCAATTTCATTTTTTGATCATTTGTAAATGCTAAAATTGCGAATTTATTTATTTATTTTTTGCTGATTGATCAAATCGTGACTATGAGTATATATATATATATATATATATATATATATATATATATATATATATATATATATATATATATATATATATAGTGTAGTGGTATTAAAGCAGTCACTAAAAGGATAGTAGACCTATTCATACAAACATCAGTGGAGGCACTCTCAGAAACACTCCTGGATCAATCAAAAGCTAAAGTAAGGGAAGCTGATGAAAACAGCCCTGTGCTAATGGAAATTCTGAGTGGCTGTTACCGGTGGTATGGAGTGTTAAGTTCAGTAGGTATTGTGCTGAATCATGTTGTGTCAATGGGGAATCTAGTTATCGATTTCTGAACTGTTTGGGGTATATGCTCAGCTTTTTCATATCTGGAGTGCTACTACTTATCACTATGCCACTGTAAAATAACTGATTTGATTCCATTCGTAGGAGTTTAAAAAGCACTTTCTTCAAGTTCTCCCATTCTCACTTTGTGATCGAGTTGATAATCAACAATTATTTGTTCAGTTATTTATTTTTTCCACAACATCTGTGCATGGAGCTCTGAAGTGATTGCTGCTACTAGTCAATAACAGAAAAGCCAGTAACAAAACGTAATGTTCTAGAATAAAATGGAGATGCTTATTGGAATGAAATCCAGATTAAATCTCTCAGACAAATGGGTATGCTCATGTTACTGATACAACTGTCGGGGGTCATATCTGACATCCTCAAAATATATTTGTAAAACCAATTGGGACATTTCAAGATTTCGGGTTTTTGTTTTGAAAGTGGATTTGTCTACGTTTCTTCTTTTGAGTGTAGCTGTTGCGTCCACTCTTTTTGTTGCAGTCTGTGTGTTCTTTCATCATCCAGATATTTTGTTTTGCCTGTCACACCATCACACAAAGCAAAATATTTAGCGGACGATTCCTCCAAAATGGAAATCTTCTTTAAACTTTCTGTTTTCCCCTGACAATTGTCTTTTTATTCTGTTTCCTGCAGCAATGGCTTGTTTTCCATCTGTAAGTCAACAAAGTATTGGGCATCAAATTTACCATAAAAATAGCCATGAGAATAGGCCTTTAGTTTTACTCAATAAAAGTAAAGCAGATTATTTATGTTAGGCAGCTTAGGGTTTTAAAACCATTTGTGAGTTTTAACAATAATATTACTGTCAACTCCTTTGGTGATGAATTTCAGGGGACCAGCAAAGACATTTATTTTATTATGCCTTATTTATGTCACGATTATTGCATGTACAACATCCATTGAACTGATGGCTACATGTATATTTTACGCAAAATACATAAACTCTGTAAATATTAAATAATATATTTTATATATATATATATATATATATATATATATATATATATATATATATATAATATATATATATATAGATATATATATATATATGGAAAATAGTTAAAACAGAACCAACCTTTTCAAATCATTCGCAAAAAAAATGTTATTTAAACTTAATTAATGCATCTTCCAATACTGACCACATGTCTTGCACTCCCATTGAGAATACTTTTCCTTATCCTAATACACTGTTATTCATTATTGTGGCTCCAAATTAATTCCAACTAAAATGAGATTTTTGCTGTAAGGAGTATTGTGCAGTACAGTATGTTATTATTATGCACAGTTAAAATAAAAAAGGTGAAATTAGTAGAATAGTGGGACAAGGTTGCTGAGTGGGTACAGGTGCAGAGGGGACAGTGCAGAAATAACACCAAGACAGAAACTGTAATCTGGTTTGTAAAAGGGCTTTTATTTATTTTTAACCAAGGTCTGGTGAACAAACAATACATCCCAGCAATACACACCAATGTGTAATGCGTGAAGGTAATAATAACTGGTTGCAGCCTAAATAATAAACACACTTTATCTGCCCACAATAATACTGTACATGGGCACCAGTCCTGGGTGCATGCAGTATTGCTCGTGGTGGGTGATAACAGGTTATTTTTGTGACTGTGGTGTAGTGCTGTTCCGGTTTTGTGCTGGCCAAAGGAGACTGCTCTGGATACGTGTTAGCCGTCTGGTGGTTTACAAACAAGACGACTACTAACAAGCACAAACGAACAAAACACTCAGTAATGCAATTTCAGTTTTCACTGGGGTCTCTCACGGTCCTTCTAGTCTCTAATAACAAAACCAAGCAAAGGAACAGGTTGTGATTCTCTGTCCCCTTTTGTGCTGTCCCGCATAACCCCTTGGTTAACGAGTGCAGCTGTCTCTACAACCTGCAGCTGCTACATTGTTTCCCTTCCAGGTCAATATGTTCTTGCAACGGAGTCTCACCGCCTTCCAGCCTAACCAACTTCCCGACCCTGGGAAAGAACTGTCCGGCCAGCCCATCCAAAGAACTCTATTCTCACTGCTTCGTGTCCTCACAAGTCGGGAGGGAGATTTACAACCAAGATTCATTGTATTTCTGTCACAAACAGTAAAATCTGTGTTTGACTGTCGGGTGGAAGTGAGGTGACTTCAAACCTTATGAATATTATTAGATTTTTCAAATAATGAGTCAGACTGTTCAGACCTTAAGTGTTTTTTTTTTTTTTAAAAGACAACCAGCAAATATAAATGACTATTAACATATGTTACTGGCAAAGCCCAACTCGTGGCATTTCTAGAATTAATAGGCAGGATAGGACAGGGAAAGTTTTGCACTCAAGTTAATTGGCTAGCGGCTGTTTTTAATTTACATGACAGCAACATATAAGTGCCACCCAGAACAAAGCTCTGTTTTTTTCCCTTCAATTTTGGACCCCAAATGGTATATTTTACCAGCGTTTTTTTTTTTTTTTATTTTATTTTTTTTTACACATTTTTGCTCACTACCAATGCAGCTCCATCTCATTTACACTCATCAGTTCAGTTACAGTGCTTCAGCAACACAGTTTTTTTTTTTTTCAGTATCTCCATCTGTAATGCGTGGTTGCTGCAGTTTAGAGCTTTGGTGATTGGAATCCTTGGACTCAACATATTGTAAAACTGAGTGCATTACTTTTAGTCCTGTACTACCCCAGGTGAAATATATACTTGCAGTTGTTTTTTTTTTTTTTTTTTATAATCTTAGTGGGGCATAGCTGTAAATGTTCAAATCTGCTTGGATTAGAATAGTGCAACATTTCACAACTGTAGAAAACCTTATCTTTACCCTTACATTTACAATGGGAAAATAACTGTTGATCCAAAGTGTGATTTCAAAATAGTGGACATCATTTCCTTTTAAAAACAACCGCTTTGACAGAAGCCAACAGAAACCAAGGAAATAGATCTTATTAACTCTGTTTTGTTGAAGGGAATATGAATTTATTGCATTGGAAATGCAATTTGGAAATCTATTTAAGTGAGCAGACTTTGTTTTTTTATTAGATTATCATTCCTGTCATGAAACAAGGCAGCAGAAGGTAACATATGCATCTTCAAATTCAGTCTTTGTTCTCAAAATAACCTTTATTTTTTATTTATATATTATGGCACACCCATAAAAAAAAAACACATCTTCAATTTCCCATGACAGAGGAACATTTAATCTGTCACTCTTAACAGATCCCTACAACCAACAAGCTATGCAATGAAGCTGAACAAAAATAACTAAAAAAGCCTTATAACATCAGGAATATTAAATAATTAAAGCTGTCAGCAGTGGGCTGAGGTTATCTCTATTTATCTACAGAGCTGGGACTGCACAGGCAGTGGCAACGTGAGCTTCCCTAATAGGAACACACTTTTAGGGGGTGAGAGAACAGCTCAATCTATATGCCCAAAACTGCTTGGTCTCTTTTTTTTTTACATTGCTTGCAGTGCCCAATGCCGACTGTGCCAATTTTTGTGAAGTTTTAATTCACTGGATTGCTATGAATTACACAACACTGCCCATTACACCCATCTTCCTTTAACCTGAGCGATCAGCTGCAGCCAGCCCATCAGATACACCTCACGGCAATGTAACAGGGCAGAGGCTGGGCACACAACGATGGCCATGAGCATCTTAACCACAATACAAAAGATCAAGCCTTTCTCTAAAGACTTATTTTTGAAGCTGCGATAATGGAGCTCTCAGGTGTCTGCTACCATGTAAAAAAGACAGATGAAGTCATGGACAGCCAATAATAAACAAGGGGCTTACTGAGATGTTACATAAGAATGTAAGAAAGTTTACAAAAGAGAGGAGGCCATTTGGCCCATCTTGCAGGTTTGGCTGTTAGTAGCTTATTGATCCCAGAATCTCATCAAGCAGCTTCTTAAAGGATCCCAGGGTGTCAGCTTCAACAACATTACTAGGGAGTTGGTTCCAGACCCTCACAATTCTGCATGTTACTTTGTCTAATCCCAATTTGTGACCCCTGGTCCTTGTTTCTTTTTTCAGGTCGAAAAAGTCCCTTGGGTCGACGCTGTCAATACCTTTTAGAATTTTGAATGCTTGAATCAGGTCGCTGCGTAGTCTCCTTTGTTCAAGACAGAATAGTTTCAATTATTTTAGCCTGTCTGCATATGACATGCCTTTTAAACATTCTGATCTCTCTTCTTTGCACTCTTTCTAGAGCAGCAGTATCCTTTTTGTAGCGAGGTGACCAGAACTGACCAGAACATCTTCAATTTCATTATCTCCCATATGCACATTTTTATTGTCTGCGTGCAGTACCTTACACTTTTCTCTATTAAATGTCATTTGCCATGTGTCTGCCCAGTTCTGAATCTTGTCTAGATCATTTTGAATGATCTTTGCGGCTGCAACAGTGTTATAATTCCTCCTTTTTTGTGTCATCTGCAAACTTAACAAGTTTGCTCAATATATCAGAATCTAAGTCATTAATGTAGATTAAGAATAGTAGAGGATCTAATCCTGATCCCAGTGGTACTCCACTGGTTACCTCGCTCCATTTTGAGGTTTCTCCTCTAATCAGTACTTTCTCTTTTCAACATGTTAACCCTAATCCATGTCCATGCATGTCCTTGAATCCCTACGACGTTCAGTTTGAGAATTAATCTTTTATGCGGGACATTGTCAAAAGCTTTCTGGAAATCTAAATAAGCATATGCTTTGCAATTATCCATGATTGATGTTGCATCCTCAAAAAAATCAAGCAGGTTAGTTAGACATGAGCTCCCTTTTCTAAAACCATGTTGACTGTCTCCCAGAATACTGTTACCACATAGATAATTTTCTATAAGTTTACATGTAATAGAAATAAGGCTTATTGGTCCTTAGTTACCTGGTTCGGTTTTGTTTCCCTTTTTGTAGATTGGTATTACATTTGCAATTCTCCAGTCTGTCGGTACAACCCCTGTGTCAAGAGATTGTTGCATGATCTTGGTTAGCGGTTTGTAAATAACTTCTTTCATTTGTTTGAGTACCATTGGGAGGATCTTATCCGGCCCAGGGGGATTGTTTATTTTAAGAACTCCTAGTCCCTTTAACACTTCTGCCTCCGTTATGCTAAAGTTATTTAAAACTGGATAGGAACAGGTTGACATGTGGGGCATGTTGTCCGTATCCTCCTTTGTAAAAACTTGTGAAAAGTAATAATTTTATATATTTGCTATTTTTTACTTCATCTATGATTTTGCCATTTGTATCTCTTAGACATTTAACCTCCTCTTTGAATGTTCTCTTGCTGTTGTAATATTGGAAAAACATTTTGTAATTTTTTAGTCCCCTTAGCAATGTTCATTTCTATCTCTCTATTGGCCTTTCTAACTTCTTTTTTGACTTGCGTTTACAGTACAGAGTACTCTTTCTGTGTACTTTATTTTTGGTCCCTTTTAAATGCTCTGTAAGTGCCTTTTTTTGTTGATTTTTTTTTTTTTTTAAATTGATCTGTTAAACCATTTTGGCAATTTTGTTTTAGATTTAGATTTGTCTACTTTTGAGATGGAATTGTTTTGCGCCTCTAGTACTACATTTTTAAAAAACAGCTATCCTTTTTCTGTGGATGTTTTTCTCTATTTTACTCCAATCTACTTCAGTTAATCTCTGTTTCATACCTTCACGTTTCCCTTTCTAAAATTGTAAACATTAGCTTAAGTCATTACTGTTAAGACTGACCAGTAAAATCAAGGTGCTAACTGTGGTGCTAGGATTGAATTCAATTATAAATCATAACTCGATTGACTAATTGTTCCTGGGGCTGAATAAAGTAAAAATCACATTGAAAAAAATAATTTAAAAATATGCACAGCCATCAAGTGGAACTTTAAGAACAAAAGAACACCACAGATGAAAGCACTTGGCCAAGGCATGGTAAGTAAGTCCAAGGTCATGTTAGAGTCGTATCAGGGTAGTTGTGGGGAGAGTTGAGTGGCAGAATAGTGGTACAATGCCCAATCGTTTTGTGTGAAAAGAGAGACGTTTAATCTCTTGGAATCATTACCATAACATGAAATTGGTAATTCCATATACACGGACAAGGGGTTCATGCTTGTATAAAAACAAAATTACTAGTGTTTTTTTTTTGCAAAGTATTTTTCAGCATGCTTTTCTGTTGTTGTACCATGGAAATCTGAACTAACAAGATTAGAAAACAATTCACATAAATCTTCCATGCTCAGTCACTGTTTACATTTTCCCATGAAAGCCTACCCAGCTGTGTTACCATGGGAACCTATTTTCACCAATAGCAGGCTGTGCTGACCAGCCATGTGACCCACTGCCTGTTGAGAGATATTGTGAAGTTGGCAGCAAAGCTGTCTGCTTATAATTGTTAAAGAAAAAACAAGTGAGACAGAAAAGCCTCTTACATTACAACATGGGAAAAGGTTGGAAAGTTGAAAGGCATATAGAGCCTTTTAATCCATAGGAAAAGAGAAGGTGAGACAATCTCATATATTTACTCTGCCTGGATATTTCTTCAAACTATTCAGATTGTTGACTTTTAAATGAATGATATCAGACCCCTTGTAAAAAAAAAAAACAATACAAAAACACAAAACTATTTAGACAAATGAATGACCTGTACACAAGTTAGGTCCCTCAGTTTGTGTTTAAAAGTGAAGCAACACAGAAATAAGAATTAAGTCTGCTAAAGCATACTGGATTATCAACAGAAAAGGATGTTTTCCAACTGGATAAACTACTAAACAATGCAAACTATGATATCCAGTATACTCTTAGACATCCAGTAGAATTACAGCAGTTTCTAAGGAAATGCAATTGGTAAGTGCACAAAGCCGAATCCAGAATTTGAAGAAGTCTGTCTCTTTGTGTTGAAGTACTGCCAGGCAGGACCGGATTAACACATAGGCAAACTAGGCAGCTGCCTAGCGCCTGAAGTCATGGGGGGGCCCAAATCAAGTTTAAAAAAAAAAAAAAAAAAAAACAGATATGGAATTGTGCGCAAACTGAAATAACTTATTGACATTTGAACTGAGGAAGTGTACCTCACTTGTGTTCACACAAATTAAAAATGGCTGACCCAGAACTTACTCTCACTCACTTTCGCTGGGCAATTTTGGGTTAGTTAGTTTGATTTTGGTTGAATACAGCAAACAATGTCTCTTTTGGGGTCAGCAGAGCATAAACATAAGAAATGGGAAGAAGAAGAATGCAAGTGGCAAAAGGGGGGCATTAGAAATATTTATAGAAATTGGTGCTCAAAGCCCTGAACCGCCGAAAACCTTATCCCGACCCTGGAGAAAAAGAGCATTTTCTTTAACAAAGCATGTCAAAAACCACCTCTGATCAACAGTAAAGCAAGGAAAGCTCACTGCCTTTGCTGTATTGTCAATTGAGAAAGAAGTAAGCCATGCTAAAGGTGACTTAAGGTTGCCACTACCCATTCATTTAATGCCAGTCAGTAAAAAAAAAAAAGACAAATAAATAAAAATAAATAAATCAATAAAAAATGTCAATGATTTTGAATCTAAATATGGTATATTTTGTATTGCTTGTGGCTTTCCCAATCAGTTTAAATGACATATACCTTTACCTTATGTGATGGCGGTGAAAAGTATCAAAACAATGCCAATTAACAATACTGTGCTATATGTGTTTTTCAACCAAGTAGACAAAGCACAGCGAGCTCAGGAGACATTGTCCAGCTTGCAATGTTTTTTTGTTAATTGGAAATATGTTGACTAGCCTAGATTTTATTCAGTAACAAGTGACTGACTTGATGGAGATCTGGCGGCTGATGAAAACTGGTTTTACCACACAGTACTGCAGAATCAGAACAAGTTTTTTTCTCAGATGAACCCTGTAAAAACTGGATGTAAGAAATCAATTTTCTATAGACCTTCTGACTGGAATTCTGGCTATCAAGTCTATTGTTTAAAACAGCACCAGCTTCAGATCAACAAAGCAAATGGTCTAGGTCTGCAAAAGTGTCCATGTATGAAACTAAGAAGTGAATAAGAAATGCAAGTAAGACTAGCCTATTTTATAAATGTTTTTTTTTTTTTTTTAAATAAAGTCAGTTAAAAAAAAAACAGTGTCCCTGTAAATCTGTATGTCAGTAAAAACAAGGTTAGCAACCCTGATTTGGCTACATGACAATGTACAGGTATGTTGTTTTTTTTTAATATATATTTGTATGCTATAGGAGACCTACAGTTAGTGGACAAATGTTTGAGCACCCTCCTATATATAAGTACCATCTTTTTCTTTAAATTGGATAACAATCAACATATGGTGTTCTTGTCCATATTCAAACTATTGTATTTTTTATTCAGTAAAATCGAGAAAGGTGATTATCAAACTCACGTAGACTTCAGGTTTTTTATATTTAGCACACTGCCTTCAATTAAACTGCTTCTGTCAGATTCGGTCAGTCGTTTAGTTCAGAGCAGGGCGTGAACTTTCATTATAATTAATAACTACAATTTGTCCTAATTGACCATTTCTGATCAAAACCATGCATAATAACCTAAACAAAAATGATACCTTTTTCAAATTGGTGGAGCGTGAGTTAAGCTAATATATATATATATATATATATATATATATATATATATATATATATATATATATATATATATATATATATATAATGTTATTATTCATATAAAAAGCTAGGGGCGGCCCATAAGTGTATATTTGCCTAGGGCTTCATGATGGGTTAATCCGGCCCTCCAAACTGGATAACAGTGCAAGAAGGAAACTGATCAAAGAGGCTACCAAGAGGCAGCCTTTGCAAGAGCTACAGACTTTATGGCCAAGACTGGTCAAAGCGTGCATGTGACAACAATATCCCAAGCACACCACAAATCTGGCCTGTATTTTACTCAAGAAAGTCCACCTTAAATCCTGTTAAAAGTATGCAAAAAAACACTCAGGAGATTCTGTAGCCATGTGGCAAAAAGTTTTGTGGTCTTATGAAACTAAAATGGAGCTTTTTGGCCTAAATGCAAAGCGTTATGTTTGGAGCAAACCCAACACAGTGCATCGCCCAAACAACACTATCCCTACTGTGAAGCATGGTGGTGAAAGCACAAAGCCAAAGCTACACTGGAGTGGCTAAGGAACAAAAAGGTAAATGTCCTTGAATGGCCCAGTCAGAGCCCCGACCTAAATCCAATCAAAAATTTGTGGCATTACTTGAAGATTGCTGTCCATCAACGCTCCCCAAGGAACTTGACAGAGCTTCAACAGTTTTGTAAAGAAGAATGGTCAAATATTGTCAAATCTAGGTGTGCGAAGTTGGTAGAGACCTATCCCAGTAGACTCAAATCCTCATTTAAATGCATGAAACTGACACAACAAAATGTGAAAAAAAGTTCAAGGGGATGTAGACTTTCTATAGACACTGTATATTACAGTTAGATAGGGAGGATTTACACACTTCTGGATTTTAAAACAGAATTAGAAATTGTGGTGAAATTTTTAAAAATGCAGAGACACACAAAAATCCAGAAGAATATAACTGTGACCATAAGGATTTTGTTGTGGAAGACAGCAAAAAAAAACAAAACACCACACACATGATTGCAGGGTATCTACATAAAACTTGAAAATAACTAAAAATAAACACAGAAAAATCTAATTAATAAACACCAAAAAAACAGGAGTCCTAACTATGTATCAAAGCTGTACCAATGAGGCAAGCCAGATTAAAAAACATTTGTTTAAAACAATTATTTATTAAAGATTGCCATATATTTTTTCATGTATATTTCACCAGCACTATAGATGGTTTAAATCAGTTTTTGCACAGTGACTGACAAAGTACAGACATGGTCTATTGAATATTTTTTGGTAATGAATGAAAAGAAAACAAGTTATATATTTTAGTGTCTGATTGCCGATTTCAGTAAAACAGTGATAGTCCTTTACTGTAGATTTCTAGATGGGCCAAATGTAGGAAACACATAAGGCAATAACAATTAAATTTTAAGACACACACTTATCAGACTAATGAAGTAATTAATCAAGTAAGCCAGAATGCAATATTATTTTATTTAGTGATCATTTGTTTGTGAAATGCTAGATTAAAAAAAAAAAAAAGTTTTGATAAAATACACAGGGTTTCATTTTGAAAGCTTAATGGTGCTATTTCTTATATAGCGGTGGTATTTCACATATCCACTGGGGGCAGTGTTGCATGGTGACAGATTGATGGTTACACTGACATACCAGCTTTAAGACGACATGATCGAGGCCCCAGGTGCTTTAACCTCTTTACTGTCACCCGTTATATTGCTTTTTCCTTTAGTGTCTAAAAGTTAATTGGTTTTTTTTGTTTTGTTTTTTTTTCAAAAGAGTTTTTCAAATAGCTCTTCTGAGGCCACAGGAATGCATTCAGCTTTAAGAGTTTTGAAAAGTCATCAAGTTGTGAACAGAAAATAATATAAACAATGTTTCTAAACAGCAAGGATATATTAGTTTAGATAATTGTGATATTGTAGGACACATACCAAGCTTCTCTGTAAGCCCATCATTCAAGTAACTTAAAATTAAGGGGTGATTTTATCTGAATACCCCTGGAATGTCATGCCTACACTGTCTTACTGATTACTAAATTAACTTTTCAAAACAGGCCAGCAAACTATATTACTAAACACAAAAACAATCTGCATTTGCATCTCTGGGACACATTCTCATCAGTCAGCTGTCTAGCTTAATGTGGTAGGTAATTACAATCTTTCAGGACATTAACAAAGAACCTGTAGTGGCTGTCAACAAATAATTCACGATAACAAACTGTAATAAGTCATACTTTTTTTTTAAAGCAAGCCTTACATATTTAAAAGTTAGGAGCACCCCCAGAAATCTTTCACATGGTACGCAGAACGGAACCACACCAACATCCTATCTCATGCCAATAACGATTCTGCATTACCATACTGTAAAGTGTTTCAGCCAATCAGTGCTGCATTTGTTGTTTCCTAAGTTTCCCTTTCTAAAAATGAATAAACACAGCGTGCTGACACCAAGACATAACAGAAACTGTAGTGACAGCCAAATAGTCCACAACAACAATAAAAGCTGTTTGAAATACAGACTTAACCTAGGAGAAAAACTTGCTTGCAAATGTTTTATGCTGGTTCCATTTCTAATCATTTTACTCTTACAACTACTTCAACTAATCATTACTCATCCCATAAGCATGGTGTATAAACAATTTTCATTTTTGTTACAAGTGACAAAACAGGCAGTCAATAATAACAATAACAATAATAATAAAAGGAATAAACTCTTGTGGCAAGATAAATGACCAGACCAAAGGTGGAGGATCCATTTCACCAGAAGTCCGAGATACAATTTTCACAGGGTTAATGTTAAATATCTTTTATAATTGTGTGACAATGATTGTTCAAACAAATACTTGGGCACTTTAATTGTGGCAGAACAGAAACAACCAACCCAATAAGGTAAAATAACATTTAATAAATATATTTTCTTCTGCTAAATCCCAATAAAAAAATATAATCATAACAACAACTGGCAGGCACAATTTGAGAACATCAAATATAAAGCTTATAAGAACCCCAACCCCAGCAGGCTCTTCAGCACTGATCTCGTACAATGTGAATATCACAGGCTCTTCAACACAGCGCTCTTACAATGTAAGTATCAAGAGGTAGAATGCAGGGGTGGCATGGTTTTCTCCTTCATCAAAGAGGTCCGTTTATGTCGAAGTGATTTGAAACTTTCATCCCAATGTAATTTACTTTCGTGTCATAGTTTTTACGAAGTCATATACGTTACTAATTCTTATCACATATATAATATATATATATATATATATTATATATATATAGTATATATATATATATATATAATATATATCATATGAAATATATATATATAATATACATCATATGAAAATATAACCACATAAACACACAGTATAGTGTAGTTTAGATCTAGAGATACAGAGGGCAAGGACAATATTGTTTAAGAAATAAACAACTTGAGTTAGATCGAATTTTAAAAACAATACACTCACTCTGCTTCACAGTTGCACTTTTCTTTAATCTAACTCCAGTCAGCAGCAACGTATCTTGCACAGTCCAACTTCGTCACTGCAACCAGCACAGCACTTGTCTACAGATCGTTCCAGGCACTCGAGTCAGCGGTAAACAATCCGGCAGCAGTGTTGCTTGTAGAACAGATGGTATCGGTAAAGTGGATATCCCTTTCATTTCGTCTCGTCTCTCTGCGTCTCAGTTCCTGGTCAGCACATTCCTTTTGTATTCTCTCTCCGTTGTTCTTTCCTCATTGTTCTCTCTCTTTCGGCCAAACGAGATGGTATAAATACCTGACACTAACTAGCAGCTCAGCCCACAATTAACAGTCAATTGCTCAGCTGAGGCTCATCCGTTTATATTCCACCTGCAAATAGTGCCTTAAACACACAACAAATCCACAGCAATGTGCACAAACTAAATCAATAAAATAATGAATAAAGTGTGAATCTCAAAATAAAGTGAAATCTAAAACAAGAGAATAGTGACAATACAATTAATACAAACAGTAATAAAAAATATAATAATACTTTGCAGGTGTGACATCCCCCCACGATAGCGTATAGGCGGATTGCTCAGGTTACTTCGTTTGGACAGCCTCAATTCAGGTCCAGGGGGTTCTGGCTGGTCTGCTCTGGGAAGTAAAAGGGATATAAATCCCCAAATAGGACCCTGTGGTTCAACTGCCACAGGCTCCTCAAGGTTAGATACAGTCTCAGTAAGAGGTAATTCAGGACTAAACATGCAAGGGCGCAACAGCTTCCTGTGTAAGGTTTTCTGAGGGCCTGAGTCCCATTCAGGTTTAGTTACATACACTGGTAGGGTAAGGTCAGATCAATTAACAATTACATATGTCTCAGGTTGCCATCTCTCGACTAGTTTACCTCTCTCTCTTGCTGTCATGTTCTTAAGTAACACAGGTTCTCCAGGCAACAGTGGGGCATCTCTGGCAGCCCGGTTATTTCTTGCTGAAGTATCCTGCAATTGCTGCCCGGCTTTCTCATAGGCATATTTCATCCTCTCTTGGTGACGTTGCGCCCAGTCCTCAGTTCCTCCCCTTACTTCCTTGTGGGGTAATCCAAGCACTTCATCAGCATGCAGTTGAACATGGCACCCAAACATCAGGTAAAAGGAATATATCCTGTGGAACAATGAACAGTATTATAGCTATGCACCAATTCAGGCAAATACTCTGGCCAGTGATTTTGTTTGTCCTCTTCTAAGGTGCCCAGAAGATTTAATAGTGTCTGATTGAACCACACACAACCACCATTTCCCTGTGGGTGGTAAGGGGTAGTAAGGCTCTTTGTAGCGCAGTAAACGTTACACAGTTCCTTAATTAGGGCAGAGTGGAAATTAGCACACTGATCACAGTGAAGCCTATTTGGATACACAAAAGGCTGAACTACTTGCCTACATAGAGCTTGTGGGGTAATTACTGTGGTCTGGTCTCGAGTATGAACTGCCCAGGCAAACTTTGTAAAATGGTCACAGATAACTAAAATTGATTGATAGTGGTCACCCAGATGACACAATGTCAAATAATCAATTGTCAGTAGCTTTAAAGGTGCAGAAGTCTGTATGGGGACCAGAGGCACTTTTTGATCTGCAGGAGCTTTCCTTACTACACACTGCTGTCACACAGCACCCCAAGATTGAATATCTGCCCCAATTCCAGGCCAATTAAAACAAGGGCTCTTTTTTCCCCCCAGTCACTCCCCACAGGTAACATACTGTCCTGTAATAAGGAACACCCATAAGACATTATACGATCCTTCCTTTTGGCCTCTTGCCAATCCACTGATAAATTAAATGACAGTCACAGTCTCCACTTTCCTATGTTCTGATCCAATTTGACAGCAAGCTTGCACAACAGCAACAGAAATGGTGCAAAAAGATGGAACTTCTATGCCATCTTGAGGGTCAACTTCTGCATTAACCTTTTTTTTTCCAGGTCTATACTTCACCTCAAAATTGAAGTTAGCAAGTCGTGCCACCCAATGTACAAGCGGGAGAAGAGATTCACCCCACTGTCAGCACATCTGCTGACAGCATGGCCAGTAGCAGCCTGGATACTGGCAACATTGCCACCCATCAACCCCTTAAAGTCCCTGTGTGTATTTTGTGTTGTATGTTGTGTGTTAATGTTGGTGTATAGTCATTGGTACACGAGCGATATAAACGGGTCTATGTAACATGATTGTTTAAAATGTATATTTCTATTTAGGTACAAGGATTGCACAGCACTTCACGTGCAAGTAAAATGTAATAATATGTGAGCATGGGGAATTGCACTTTATTAATTCATGTGCAGTTGTACCGCGACTCCAATTGAATGATTGATTAGCAATAGAGTCTCGGTACAGCTGCATAAAAGCAGCATGTTTTCACTCTATCGGGGTTGTGTGTTCGGTGAGTGGAGAATGGGATTGGAGACGGAGGTTAATAATAATAATAATAATAATAATAATAATAATAATAATAATAATAATAATAATATTAGTAAGTTAGAACTGTCTTGACTTACCGTGTTTGTTTGTCTGTTAGTCCACTGTTTGTTTAGTGTTAGTCCGTTTTGTTTAATCTCTTTGTTTTGGCTACCAGTGCCGTGTCCTGTATTTTGTTTGCCTTGCAACCTTCTATTTTCTGTTTATTGATTAAACTGTGCAACAGCACAATTTTAATTTCACCTGGCAGTACTGAGTGTTTCTTTCAGGTCTGACGTCACCATACACGCCATCCTGTTACAATAATCCATGCAAAATCGTAGTGAGCTGTCTCTTTAACTGGAAAAATTGATGCAGCCCATGGGCTACTGCTGGGTCTGATAACACCAGTCGCCAACATACCATTCTGCAGGCTCTTCCTGATATAATGTTGGGGGCACTGATTGACATTGCTCACGACTTGGGGCCGCATTCCCTATTGGGATGTGGTGTCGCACCACATCAGTAAATCCGTTGTCTCAGTCGTGCAGCGGAAAAGGTCCCTTCCACTTCTCCAGGAGAGCAGGTAGCTTGGCCTCTTCAGTGGAAGTCATCCGGGTGCCTGATAAATCAACAGACACTGGACATGGTACAGATGAACCCTCCCATGCAATGTCACATGCAAACAGCTCTTTCCAACAGTCTCGGATAACATTCATTCCTAAGAGACCAGCTATGGTCCAAGGGAGGTACTCGTCTTTCACTACCACCAGCCCTTTATCATTTTCAGCATGGAGTGCTAACCAAGTAGCTTGCTCTTTTAAGCTAGCTCCCTTAACAAACAATCATAGCACTGTTCCCAAGCATACACCACTCCACCGCTCATGCAAATTAGCCTTGTGTGGACAGCCTGGGTCCTGATGGATCTGGCAGGTTCTCCCGTTTCTGTGTTTGTGGGGAGACAGGTGGCAGTACTGCGCGTGATCCTATAACATCTTCGTTAAGTATTTGTATCTAATAACTAAAGAAATTAAAATGATTTGCAACATTTTTAATATATGGATAGATAAAAGATGTGCATGGCACAGATTTTATAATCAATTGCAATGTGCTATGGGGCAGTCTATTTTCTTTTATTTTTTGGTTCAATTTTCACAAATTGTTTTATTACAGATAAACATTAATAAAACAACCCAAATTTGTTATATATATATATATATATCACACACACACACACAATATTTATTTCATTTATATACAAAAAGTATCGCAACACACTGTACAGTATATAGCAGAACAATAAAACAAACCCTCAATATAGTTGTATTGCATGTCACACATACAATTGCCACAACCAGACCATTTAAAATAAGATTTAAATAACAGTATCGAAATACTATACATTATACAATATATGCCCTGGAGGACAGATACAGAGGTTGTTAAATGATATGCATTTTCTGGGTCACCTTCCTTCTTCAATATTTTTACCCGACATTTATTTTATACCGTACTGTGTTTAAAATCCATAAAATTAAAATTGCTGCATTCAAACAATGCTTTACTTAAAAAACTAAAAACATACGTACCATCAAATACGTATGACTATAAGAAACTAAGGGCACATAGTCATAGTATTTAACTCCAGGAAAAGGGAAAAATCACCTGTTGATTTTACAAAACTAGAACTACCATAGTTTTTGTATGTCTCTTAAGCACTCAAGGTATTTGTTTCTCAGTTTTGTAACACTCAATTTTGAATTATCAAAAACTGAGTAAATACTTTGAGAATATGCGAATTTTCACTAATGCTAAAATCAGAGCCGCGTAAAGTCATCTTTTTATGTTGTACTTGCTACTGATTTCATATAAACAAGGCTGTTTTGTGGTTCTTGTAGCACATAAAATTATAATTTCAAATATTTCTTCAACGTGGTTTTTAAAAATCAAGGTTCTCTACAATGTCCTCTGAATGTAGAATTGTGTGTTAATTCAGAATCCAGATAGTTGGGTCTGATTCCATTGGACTGGGTCACAACTAAGCCATGTGGTTCATATTAGAAATAAAGGTAACATGCGCAAGGGAGTGATGAAGGTCTGAATCATACAGAAAACAAAGTGAATGCATTTGTCTAAACCTTACCCCCCCTCAAATATATAATTACAAAAAGACTATGTAAACCAAATTGTGGAATGTTTATTTGCTCAATACTGACATTTATATTTCAAAACATCTCTTTTGAAATGTATTTTTAACCTTTGGAATGATAACAGAACTAGACATAATGTGCTGCACAGAACAAAACAAAGCATTTAAAGCTGCATGATTCAACATTGTTATGAAGGGATAGGTCACATACGGATTTTATTATAGCATTTTTTTTTTTTTTGATTGCCCCAAGCTTGGATTCACTGGTATTATAAAAATCCAGCTCTGGCAGATCCAGCTGGGTGTAGGTTGGTCAAATAAGCCACAATGCTGGTCCAGTTCCAGTAGCTGGTTGACCACAAAACTTTATCAAGTCAGGTCTTAAAGAAAGGTAACCCATTCCATACCCCTACCACTCTGTGTAAAGAAGTGTCTCCTACCCTCTGTCCATCTCTAATTTCCAACTGTGTCCTCTGGTCCTGTTTTCTGTGCTGCACTTGAAGTACTGGTGAGAGTTAACTTTGTCAAATATTTGTAGCATGTTTCTTTCAAATATGGATTAGTCTTACTTTGTAATTTATGATTAAGTGTCTTTGATGGATAATTCATTTAGTAACTCCTTTAGTTCATTCAGAACAGGCTTAGCAAGCTGGCACCTGATAACTTTAGTAACTCTTCTCAAAAAGGTTTGTATAAGACATTGAAGACATAGAAAAGGGCTTACATTTGACATTTTTGCCATTGAGTTTGTCAGGTTTCTTTTAGTATGTCTGCATTCTTTTAATGGACGTAATGCAAAGCAAGTATAATCACCACCCTTACATTATTTATTTAATTTACCCAGGAGATTTACCCTTTGAGACTGAAGCATCACTTACAAGAGGATGCTGGAAAACTTTACAAAGTCCCAATCCATGT
Organism: Polyodon spathula; assembly: GCF_017654505.1. Taxonomy (NCBI): domain Eukaryota; kingdom Metazoa; phylum Chordata; class Actinopteri; order Acipenseriformes; family Polyodontidae; genus Polyodon; species Polyodon spathula. The sequence continues at coordinate 21,791,137 of NC_054535.1, read as the reverse complement.
AATTTATGTAGAGACTTCTTACAAGCAAACTGGTAAATATAATCACCATAACCTAAAGCAGGGCACATACCAACAGTCACTAAGCTAAATCTGCTAGATAGGGAAAAGGAATTATTGTTCTTAAAAAGAAAAAACACAATTTAGGTCTTATCTTTAAAACCAATTTATGCCTACATATTTATAAAAGGAAACATTCTCTAGTAACTCTATATAGTGTAAAAATAACCCAAGGCAGAATTCCAATATTCCTCCTACAAGAATAGAACCTTTATAAATGGACTGGGTTTTCACAGAAGCAGCCATAGATATTTACTGCAACAAACACATTATCATTCACATGTGTCCTAGACAACCACACTTGTTTAAAGGGGGCCCTTGTTTCTCTAAGGAAAGCCATTTCTTTTATTGTAGAACTCCATATCTCAAAACCCTTCATCACAGTAACATATTATAATGAAGTAGAAGGATCAAAGGGATTTTGTAGCTGGTAACTTATAAATGCTTGTACAAAATTGTAGACTTACAGAACTTCAGTAGTTTTATTCAACTCCAACTTCAGAAAAGGAAAACAACAACAAAAACACCCTTGCACGAGAAGTAGAATTTAAGGTTCTACTTAAAAGCAAATCTGATTACTTGCATTCCTTCAGAAACTCATGAAAGGCAGTCTAATGATACAGCGCTCATAAATTAGTAATGCAAATGAAAAATGTACAAGGTAAAATCGGGAAGCAAACACTTCTTCCATGAGAAAGTCCAGTTAGAAGAAAAAGAAACAGCTTCATTTGGAAACTGGTTTAAAAAAAAATGAGGTTAAAAAAAACATTGAAATATACAGATTTTGGTTCTACCTGTAGGTAAAACAGCTAAGGAATGGATCTTAAAAGGTATCTTGGTAAGGCTGTGAAATACAGCAGTTGATGTGTTTTACTTCTTGCTTAGATTCACTTTGCATATTATTTTCAGTCAGTCATCACATCCTGGTGTCATCACACCGCTGTGGCCTAGAAAGGGCTATTACACTTGTCTTCTCTGATAAAATTCAGCCGATATTAACCTGTCTCCCTAAAACACCAGAAATACAAATTGATTCTGCAGAGTGTGGCACTTCTTACCGATGCATGTTGAACATCCACTAGAGGCTGAGTGTTGCAGAGTGCCTGGGGGTACATCTGGATTTATAGAGGAGTTTGAGACCACGTGGATGCTGGATGATAAATGATATAACAAAAGAAGAATATATTTGTGAAAATAATTGTAATATTTCAGATCCTTACCAAGTTGCTCTTGACATTTCCCTTTAGTGCTACATGACTGATACGAATCAACCCTGTTTGGCAGGGTTATGGTCGAAGGCAGAGGTTCCTCACTGTACATGGCTTATGGACCAAAAACATTCAATAGTTTTGTTCCATTCAGGACCTAATAAAAACATGATGATACCCACAAAGTAATTACTGAAGACATTTCAAATAAATCCCCAGAAGATTAGCAATCCCAGAACCACCAATCTTCTGTATGCGGATCTAAGAACGATAGACTAGCTTTTCCAAACTGTCACGACCACAAATTGTTCATAACAGGGGAAAAAAAAAAAACACAAATTCAAACTAAAAATTTACTTAAATTGCTCAGACATTTAATCTAGGGACCTATAAGTATTCACAATTTGCTTCTTGTTAATTCTAGTAGTGTAATTTTGGCAAATTGGGATTAACCTGTACCCTGTTGGGAAATCGTCCTAGATTGCACCAATCAATCAATCTTTATTTTCTATAGAGCCTTTCATAGTGGACCACCATAACAAAGCACTTTACAAGATTTAAATACAAAGTGATTGATGAATTCCTGGTATTACCTGGTACTATAAAATGTTCTGAGAAAATCCAGTTGTGGCGAATCCCAGGCAGGATATAAGGTGATCAAATCAACCAACCTTTGACAATTGCCCTTTTAAAATTTGAACCTAGACAATAAATAAAATGCTCAGAGTAAATTACACAGCATCTGCGGAAAAACATACCAAAAATGGCCCTGTAGAAATGACAAATGTTTAATTTGCATGAAATGTGGATAGACTGTGATATTTTGTCATAAGCATGTCTGCAGCAGGTTCTCTCCCTCAGTGATATCCAAAGAAGACATCCCACACTGCTTAATTTACTGGAAACAATGGCACTGCACAAGGAGTCACCCCCAGCATCCAGTATGTGTTACTTTAGCAGATGATTGCAAGGTTTACTTTACCAGGTAATTTGGAAATGTTTGCCGAAATCAAGGGAGGTTATAATGATGTTGAGTAATGCGGTTCTGTGGTCAATTAGATATTTAGGAACAAACATTGATGGTGCAAATTAGTTCAATAAAATTATTATATTTTGTTTCTCTGAATTTTTTTTTACTGTTTTTTTATAATGTGTTCGTGGCTAAAATATATGGTTAACAGCTGAGTTAGCCAGTCCTGTAATTTTTATATAGGTCATTGAGCAAATGAAAGGTCTTCCTTGTACAGACAGATGCATGACCAGTATTCCATGAATGTGCATTTCTTCATGACTTTGTACACTTATGCAAGGGTCATACAATTCATTAACTGTTTTGTTGGAGTTTGCTTTGGCCAAGCTGGCTGTAAGAGTAACAGATCAAAGATATAGTTTGGTCAGCCACAACTTCCCTCACTTCCACTCACAGTTTTGAGAGGAAAATATTTGTGTGTCCTCTGTGTAAGAAACATAATAGTTCCTTTCACTGTACGGAGTGTTTTTTCTTTCCCATTTGGCTTCATTGCAGTTTTTTGCTGATTCAAATGTTAGTCAAGAATAGAGTAGTTATTACTCTAGTAAAAGGAAATATTAGACCATTTTGAAATGTATGGCCCATTTAATTAAATTACCATAACTTGGGAAATATGATCCACTGCCATGAAACCGCTGATCAACCGCAGAAAGCAAGCTTAAAAATTAATTCTGCTGGCCATTAGCTGTAACAAGGGAGCCAGTATCAGAATTAAAGATTATTGCAACAGTTTGAGAAGTGCTGCTGTAGGAAGAGCTCAATACTGCAACTTTGGATAAAGAGGGTCAGATTTGAAACAGCCTTTTAATTGGACAAGCTCCAGACGGTGGGTTGACAAAGCATGTCCAATTTGGAAAAAGTTAAGATAAACATGCTTACAGTTGATAGCACCGTGTAACAATTTTTTTTTTTTTTTTTTTTTTTGGTTCCTGGGTAGTAAGTGTTATTTCCTGATTGCTTATGCCTCAAAAGTATAGAAAATGGCTATTATTCCTCACAAACTTTGCTTTTGTGACCAGGACAGTGATATTTTGAAATTTACCTATTTTCCAGAACATTCCAGATAGATTCAGTGCTGAGTAAACTTGGAGTAACTTCTAGAACTTTCCAGTAATATAAATAGTAGTATAAATACAGGGGCCTTAAGCCCACCAGTTCAGTTTAGTTCCAGCTGCCTAAGTGGATACATATCTGCATTTTTCTGAGATGGCATCAAGAGGCTGCAATGGTGGCATTCCTGATGGATCTCCAAGGCGGTTTTACCAAGTTTCCCTGCTATCTTTGCCTTTGGGACAGCAGGGACACCAAGGCGCACTACCACAGACGGGACTGGCCACAGCGGACAGAGTTCTCTGTGGGGAGGAACAACGTCAAGTGGTAGCCACTGGTGGACCCCCGAAAGGTGCTGATGCCACCACTGCACATCAAATTGGGCCTTATGAAACAATTTGTCAGAGCTCTAGATAAGGAGTCGGCAGCCTTCAAGTACCTTCAAGACTTCTTTCCTAAGCTGTCTGAGGCAAAGGTCAAAGCCGGTGTCTTTGTCGGATCACTGATAAAGAAGATCCTGGTGTGCAATGAATTCCCCAAGAAGCTCACTAGTAAGGAGAAAGCGGCTTGGAACAGCTTTGTCACAGTGGTTTGGGGCTTCCTGGGCAATCACAAGGCTGAAAACTATGTGGAGCTGGTTGAGACTCTGGTGAAGAACTACGGCACAATGGGTTGTAGGATGTCCCTCAAAGTCCATATCCTTGATGCTCATCTTGATAAATTCAAGGAGAACATGGGAGCGTACTCTGAGGAGCAAGGCGAGGACTTCCACCAGAATATACTGGACTTTGAACGCCGCTACCAAGGACAGTATAACGAGAACATGATGGGAGACTACATTTGGGGGCTGATTAGTGAAAGTGATTTACATTATAATCGTAAATCCCGAAAAAACTACTCATCTATCTTTTGTAGTCATTTTTGTATTACTTTAGTATAAATACATGTTAATTTGGATTCATATGTTGTTTTTTTCTGACTTTATTAGAACGAAAAGACATACATTTGCCTGTTTTCCCATTGGAAATAGTGATATTTTGAAATATCACTGTCCTGGTCACAAAAGCAAAGTTTGGGGGAATAATAGCCATTTTTTTATACTTTTGAGGCATAAGCAATTAGAAAATAACACTTATTACCCAGGAACAAAAATTGTGTTACATAGTGTAGCCACTCACAGCTGGAACATTGGCCCTAAAAAAACAAACAAACAAAAAAAAAAAAACAACCCATATGTATCCTAGTTGTTTGCAATAAAATTAAAAACATTTTAAGTATCTTTTGATGTTTGTTGTCACGTGTTCAGCTTATTCACACATTTTGGCGTAACCCATTATTTTACCCCTTTTCACCCCAATTTCACCCCTGCCCTTAGTGGGTGGACTATACAGGGAAGCCCAAGTAAGTACACGGTAACATATTCTTTCTCTTTTCCTTTACACAGGTAATTTTTAGATTCTGTTGGACCACCCCAGACAACAGCTGTTCAAGAACCACAAGAACAGCAAGTAGGTATTTCAAAAGATAATATACATAGAAGACTGTGACAGGATGGGCGTGTGTAGTGACATCAGGTTGGAATGCAGGAACAAAAACAAACCAGGCAAGTACTGCAGTGAAAAAGTGCTGCGGCACAGTTTATTTTCAATAACACACAAATAAAAGGTTTAAACAAAAACATTGCTCACAGAGCAAATAAAAGTTCAAATAAAAACAAATCACGAACACAAAACACAGGTATGATCCAGGTCAGGCAGGGTAAATTGCCTTTCCTGTTCCTAGACATTTTTGTTTTAAAGTTCTCTCTCTTTGTTCGCTCTCGTTCTGCCTCTCGAACACCCACTCCAAGCAGGGAAAACTACAGGGTTTTTATACAGGTGGCCATCTCCTGATTAGCAACAAATAATTCACTTAAATTGGTGAGATGGCCACCACCGGGTATTTAATTATTAATGTGGATGGGCTTCCCATCCACGCTGCAACACAAATACAAAAACAAAACATAAGACTACGCAGTGAAAACAATAACACGGCTCTCGCTGTCATTTTTACACATGACAATAAATACATTATTATAATAAATAAATACAAAATAACACAGGGGCGGAGGGGGAGACCCTGTTCTAAAAATAAATACAAAATCAAAATAATGCAATAACATGGCAGACGGCACCTCGCTCGTCTTCCACATATAAAAACATTTTATCAGGAGATGGCCCCTTTTTAATAATGTGCAGGGCTCCCTACCACCCTGCTACAAAGACATAAATAACACCATCCAAGTATATAATTATTGCATAACAAAAAACCTCACCTGAAGAGCTCTAAATTGTTAGCTATTCCACTATCCAACTTAATCCGTGACACATAGCCTCACTGAAATAATTTATGTGGATAGCTCAACAATATCAACATTATAGAAAAGACATACTAGTAACAGCAATCTACAAGGGGTCTAATAACAGAGTAGACCAATAGCAGCAATTTACCTGGGGTATTAATAGCAGTAACAATAACCACATGAACCATGATATAGTTACATGAGGACAGGGGCCATGGCCCTCAGATAAATATCTTCCTCTTCAAAAGATATTGATAGTTGGAATGCTGGATTCCACTTATCTTGGTTATTACTCTGTGTGAGTGATATTCCCTTTCTCCACGAGCCCCACAGTCACATGAATTAACAAACAAAGCTTGATGTAATAATTCAAAGTACTTTCCTTAGTTCTCTATCCCATTCATGGATTATGAAGTATCTATTTACTGATTCTCATGCATGATTATAATTCCAGTCATAACCGCCATAGTCATGTAGCTACAAAAATAAATATTATTTAACTTGAAGCAATAGTCAAAGTACTTCCCTTACTTTTTGTTCAATCTGTGAATGGTTGAATATGCAGTCACTGATTTGTCCATTGCATCAGCCAACTCTTGCTCCAGGCTCCATCTTCTGTTTTGTTAATGGCCATCAAGTTTCTGCTGAAACTTATTGTTACCACCGACTGTTCAGATTTGGCTATTAAAATTGCTGTGAACGTTTAACCTTTTAAATCTCTGTATGTTAATGTGACAGAAACACAATGATTCTGGGTGGTAAATCTCCCTCCTGACCTGTGAGGCACTAAGTAATGGAAATAGAGTACCCTGGACTAGTTGGCCTGACATTGAAGAAGCAGCTGTAATCATTTACCAAAGGGTCATGGATGACGGTACAAATATGGGACAAAGCAATGTAATCTGTTCCTTGCTGTGGTTACACTGAAACTGGAAGAACCTGTATTGTTGTTTTAAATAAATGTGAGTTTTGTTTGTTTTGTCTGTCTAAAAATTCTGATTGTTCATTGTTCACCAGACTAGACGACTAACACGATCCAAAGCTGGTCGCCATGGCCAGCACAAAAACCAGACAACACTACGTTATGTATTCACCATTGTTGCACATAATAAATTGTACCTCACCACAAGCACTACAGCACTCGCTTTGGACTTGTATTTTGTGTCTAATTGTTTGGTACTGTGCTTATTTACAGGACTGCAACCCTTTATTATTTCTGTACAATACGCATTGCTGTGTATTACACGCTCCTTATTTACTGGTTGGTCATCAGACCGCTGGATTATAAATAAACAAACCATTTCACCCGTACTTTGTTGTCTGTTTCATTGAATTTCTGCATCTGCACACTAATTACCACTTTGCCACAGTTAAATATTATTGAATCTTCCAGTTTTCTTCATATATTTTGCAATACATTCAATAATACCTTTTTCTATTTTTCTTCAATCACCTATACCATTTAAAACAATTGTAAATTTTGCGATCCCTTAATTTTCCACATATCTTCTCTCACCTTCCTATGTCCAACACATTCAACCATCAGATGCTCCACTGTTTCCTTTGCACTACATTCCATACATAACCCATTCTCATGCACCTCAGTTCTATGTAGATGTTCCTTTAATGTAAAATGCCCGATAAGAAGTCTTATTAATGCTACATCCTCCTTCCTATTCCACCCTTCCTTTATTTAACCACACACCATTTCCTACCCTTTTTTATTCCATTTATTCTGCCATTCATTAATAATCTGTTACTCAATAATTCTATAATATTCATTTAAACCATACTGCACATCCATATCCACTTCCTCACTCCTATTTCAGTTAACTTATCCACCCTCTCATTCCCATTCTGAAAATAAATACATAATTTCCTGCACTATATCTCTTCTATCACCCTCCCCTCAGTTTTTAATCATATGTAATCCCATTAAGGAGTCTGAAAAGATGACTGCTCTGTTCACCTTGACATCTACAATCCATTGCAATGACAATATAATCCCTATTAATTCTACTGTAATACAAACATGCTTTCCCACCTCAAATTCCAGTACCTAATATACTGCTTCAACACACTTCATCTTCCTGCTGTTCTCCAGGGCACTTCCTCCCAAGCATCTCTGCTTTCCTGTTCCTGGTTCTACAATTTTATGGGCTGGATGAAATTAACTCGTATCCAGGTGAGAGCGATTACACCTGGTAGCTGGTTCCTAGGATGTCTAAATAAGTGTCTCTGTCTTTCCCAATAATCCTGTGCAAAAGAATTAATATATAAATAAACAGAAAAATAAATCAAATGCAGATAGAAATATATACATGCAAAATTAAATAATAATACAAATAAAACAAATACAGAGCAGGTAACATGACAATACATAATTATCGTTCAATTTAAAGTGCAACATTTCAGTTAACTAATAATAAGTGCAACCAATAAAGAAAACCCCACTATAGAAATGTATCACTTGTGACAGGTGTTTGCTCCGGTTTTTAACTAACTCCTATTTGTTTTTTGAGACATTATGCAAAACCAAAACCCACACAGCTAAGTAATGAAATCCAAGGTCTCTTAACCACTTTAAAGTGTTTTAATTTTGTAACACTAACAAACTAAATATACCTCAGTATACCACAGCAGAATGATACTGGCTGCCATTGCATGCTAAATATTGTACGCTATGTGTGATAGACTGGCCTACTGCGTCAGTATGAAAGTAATTGCCATAAATATTTCACAGTGAAAATGACTTCATGCAATTTATCACCTGCTGACACTGAGAGCCCCACCAGACTAAGTAATAAGCACTGCTCCATTGAATGTCTTACACAATGTCACCACTAATAATAGGACATACATCATTTGCTGGTCATTTACAGTGTTCATATTATTATTTATTGATTTTTACTTGTGCATCATGCAAAACACAAAGGATCATGCTGTTGTTTGGTTCATGGAACACTTTAAGTGTTCAGGTTGTAGTTATACAGTGAAAGGAAATAGGTTGTATTTATGTTATACAACTTTCATTCTACATTGATGAAACAGTCAACTCTAGGTCAATTACTGGATGATAATGGAAAAAGCAGTTATGTCTGAGAAGTGCAGCCTCTGTGTTCTGCCTGTAAGGTATATTTAGAATCATCAGTACACACCAATAATAGCGATTGCCACCTTGTTCCGATTGTTAAAGCATTTTTGAACCTGCTTTAGTATTATCTCAGTCAATATTGACACAAAATTCATATAAATCCATCCACATAGTGTATATATGTGTGTGTGTGTGTGTGTGTTTAAAACTACAACACTATCGGTTATGTGTCAGTAAAAAGAGACAAAATCTAATATAACATTTTTCATGTACAAAAACAAACAATGAGGAGCTACATCTAAGAGGAAAGATCATGAAGCAATATATTTCCAACAGTGAAGATGATGAACAAGACCAATAATGGCAACGAGTGCAAGGGATACTGAGAATGCAAGGTAAGTGTATGGGAAGTGACAGTTGATTGGGCCGGCATTAGAGATCCAGGGCTGGGGTGTTGGAGCATTTTTGGTTGTGCATTGTCAATGTTTTTTGTTGCAAATGTGATATTTGAGCTGATAAGTGAATGATCACAATCCCCTCGAAGTTGTACAAAGAGCATTTCAATGTAAAGTGGAGCGATCAAAAAAAGAAGCCAAATTAGAAGCAACAATCATGTGAATGTTGGGTTCCAGCACTTTTCCAATTGTGCTTATTTGCTTGATGCTTGACACGGTTGCCCGAATTGCTTCTTCTAACTTGGGCTTTTGTGTTTGATATTACCACTTTAAATGGCTTTTGGGTTTTTCTAACTTGTTTTTTTTTTTACATTGTTATAGATATCACTTCTTTTTTTACTTTAATAAAGGGAAAGATATTAGAGAATGTGTATGGTAAATAGACAGACAAGAAAAGAGAGTAATAAGTAGAGTAATATAATAGAAATGAGAAAAGATTTGACCATGTGGTGTAATGAAACTAAAAAGGAACTTTTTGGCGTAAATACAAAGCATTATGTCTGGCACAAACCCAACACAGCGCAGTACCCAAAGAACACCATCCTTACTATGAAACATGGTGGTGGCAGCATCATGTTATGGGGATGTTTCTCATCAGCAGGGACTGGGGCACTTGTCAGGATAGAAGGGAAAATGAATGGCGCATAGTACATAGAAGTCCGTCAGTAAAACCTGCTGCCCTCTGCAAGAAAGCACACAGCCAAAACTACACTGGAGTGGCTAAGGAATAAAAAGGTAAATGTCCCTGAGTGGCCCAGTCAGAGTCCCGACCTAAATCCAATCGAAAATTTGTGGCATAACTTCAAGATTGCTGTCCATCAACACTCCCCAAGAACTTGACTGAGCTTGAACAGTTTTGTAAAGAAGAATGGTCAAATAGTGCCAAATCTAGGTGTGCAAAGTTGGTAGAGATCTATCTCAACAAACTCACAGCTGTATTTGCTGCCAGAGGTGCTTCCACCAAGTATTAACTCAGGGGGGTGGAGACTTGTCCAATTATGATCTTTCAGTTTTGTATTTTTAATACATAGTTTTTTTTTCAATAAAAACTTTTTTTCCCTTAACAGTGTGGAGTATGGTGTGTAGAAAACTGGAAAAAAAAATCTTCATTTAAATGCATGAAACTCTGAGGCACTGACACAACAAAAAAAGCTCAAGGGAATGTAGACTTTCTATAGGCACTGTATATTCCCAATTGTGGAGCTGCATTTGTGCCATATAAAAATGTGAGTAACAGCATCAGTGTGTGTATGTCCCCATCTGTCTGCGGTTTTTGTTCTTATACAGTTCTACGGATATGCACCATACAGTGCTGTGAACACAGTTTATATTTTCTGCACTCTTAAATTAAGGATAGTTCATACACTAGTACAGCCAGGGAGGTCTGTCAGCCCCGTTGACTCACTCATATGTGTTCATGGATTGCTTTGAGCTCCCTATGAAATATTCGGATACAAATAAGCCCTGTCTGAAGCTACTTTGATAATAATCATATACAATGTTTGAAATGTATGCATGTTTTCAGTACCAAACAATAATAATGAGAAAGTGTCTTCGAATTCAATTAGATAACTTCTCTGAGCACTTTATGTCGGCTTTTTTCTTTGCTAGACATAGCTGGTGATTTTTTATTTATTTATTTATTTATTTTTACTTGGGTCAAGGTATGCAATTAATAAGGACAATTAAATGGTATTCCTTTCTGAATGTGTGTTACATCTTTTCATCTGCAATCGGCAACACGATGGGGAAAAAACAGCTAGTTTATTTACTTATTATTATATATCTTTTTTAATACCATTTTTGTCTCGAGCGGGGGAGCTGAGCGGGAATCACAAGGAGTGGAACAGAATGAAAAAAGAGCCGAGTGGAGCAAAGAAAGAGAGGAGCAGAACGAAGGAAATTATGAGCTGTGAGCGGAATTGTCACTGCTTCACTCCGCTCACATTCTCTGAACACACCACAGACACTCGCTGTTAAAATATATTATTGTTAACACAGGATTTGCACATCACAGGAGAGTAGAAGTGAGTAAACTCTGTATCCCTTATATGAGAAGTGGGTAAACGATATATTGCACAAATTCAAAGTAGGTAAACACAGTTTACTTACGCATATCCTTGACTGCACCACTGAGTAAAACTCCAAAGAAAAGTAAAAGTACCTGGTATTGCCAAGCAGTCTCCCATCTTATACCAACCAGGCCTGAAAATTATTATTTTATTTCTTAGCAGACACCCTTATCCATGCCAATTTATAATTGTGATGCTATTTTTAAATTATTGTTGTTATTATTTCGTTGTTGGTAAGATAGGTGCTGTTTTAAAACATAAATACATAATATAAATGGTGTGGATATCAAACTGCTTGCGTTCCCTGGTTTATTTTAACGTTGACCAACATGTGGAATCACATGATTGGTAGATGCCCAGTTATTTAGCTTTTCTGTTTGAAAAGTAGCTACTCATTCTTACTAAAAAGTAAGAAACGGAAGAGGAAGAAGGAGAATAATAATTCTACCTTAGTTTGAAGACTTACAGTATATCTCATTGTGTATAAGAGATATTTACATTTTTTTTTCACATTTGATGTAAGAAAGTTTTAGACTTTTGGTACTGGTACAGACTCTAAGTGATTTAGTTTTGCTGCTGCAACATGGTGAGAACAGCAAAACTCTTGGAGATGTATAGAGACTCAAGGTAGTTTCCAACAAATTTTTCTAACTTGTACAAGGAACTACCATTCCTCTCAATTTTTCCATGCACTGAAACTATTAGCATTACTTCATGTCATAGGACTGTTAATGCGATTTAGTCTTCCATCAGTGATGTGTTCCAAATAACACAAAGTGGATGATTCAACAATCAAAACATTTAACAATACTAAAGAAACACCAGGATGGATTCTCAAAGTTGTTTACGCCTTGTCTTTTTTGAAGATAACGAGAAAGTCTTCTAGTCGAAACATTTCCTAAAGAGTTTATTTTAGTACTGCTACACATTTTTCCATTGAGCAATTTATGAATATAAGTTATGGATGAGTAACAGGAAAGCATAACAAGCAGTGACATACTGTACAGGGTGACACTTATTGTTTTGTTTTATTTTTCTAGTTGGTGAAAAATATATCACAGTAAAGCAGTAAATCAGAAATTACCCAAGAGGTAAACACACATACAACACAACCACATTAATTAAATATGTATTTTTGACAATTGCATTATCTTGAGGTAATATTTATTGTTTGACCTTAATTCAGTGTTTACTGACTCCAATATAAATAAATAGTTCACTGTTCCAGATATAAAAATGGGTACAGAATATGAGGACAGTGAACATTTGCAATCCTTTGGGATTGCATGCAGGTACACCAACAAGATTTATATTCAAGCATACTAAATAAATAACAGGAAAGATATTGTGGAAATCAGGCCATCTATGAAGCACATTTATCATTTCTGGGTATATCGTCAGTCTCCTGATAACAACGTCTGGATTGGAAGTATGGGAACCTGGGACTGAGAAAATGTGCCTTTTTAAAATTCCTATTAAACCACAGGCTGATAAGAATAGCTAAATTAATAATGAAAATGATAATCCGAGACTGTTTCATTATAAATGGTATTGAAGAGTGGAAAGGATGAACAAACTCATTTCCAGTCATGTAAACCCCAAGAATATGCATAGATTTAAAATACGTAAAATTTTATTGTAAAGAGAAATGGCTTGTGAGAAAAAAAAAAAAAAAAAAAAAAAGCCTCCAGTGTGGGATATTAGCTGCAGTAATTAAATGGTTATTATAGGTGCAAACTAGATGACTTGATTACGATATATTGAAAACTGGGTTCAATTTACTTGGGAAATTTGCTCGCATTTCCAATCAGCTACTACAGAGGTGGCCAACCCTCGTCCTGGAGAGCCATAATCCTTCAGGTTTTCTGGGTATATTTAAACCATCAATCACTAAGACCTGAAAAAAATGTTAGTGTTGAAAATTGATTCAGTTAAATAATTGAGAACTCAGATGGAACGAAAACCAAAAGACACTGCAGCTCTCCAGGAACAGTTTTGGCCACCCCTAAGTTAATGGTTGCAGCTCAGCTGTGATGCCTGGCTTTGAAAAGTAAAGAGCTATATTTCAATCAACAATAATCTGAGTGTGATTTAATATAGAACCTGTCATGATCAAACTGCAGTAACTGAAACCAATTTTTCAGCTGTTATTTTCTTTTATCTATTTTAGGGAAATCACTTATTTAACTTCCTGATTTTCATTTTCACTCTCGTTTCCATTAAAAGCATCAATTCAGCCATTTAATAGCATTTGCTAGTTTCACAATTCTTTGTGCCAGTTTTAAGAAAATGTGCTTCCAACAAGCCCGGAGTGGGTTTTTTTATAAGACCGGCTTTTCACCAGTCTCGAATAATAAATAATAATATTAGATGGCTTTCGTCCGTCAGTACATAAACACAAATAACAACACAAAAAAATAACATATAATAAACAAGGGACGGGCACCCAGTCACACTCGTGACGCTCCCCCTTATGCACAGCACACGGCCCAATGCCCACCTCCCTTTCCCTTAAAATCCCAAAAGTCTAAGTCAATTGTCTGGGGTGGGATCGGAGGCTTCCCCTGGCAAATCGGGCTAAGCATACTGTCAACCTCGGCCAGTAGCATGCAGACGGCATCCCCCGGCGGAAGCGTGCAAATGTCCCCTGGCGAAGCAGAGCCGGCGAACCCAGCTGAAGCAAAGCTGACGACCCCTGGCGAAGCAAAGCTGATGACCCAAGGAGAAACAAAGCTGGCAACCCCAGGCGAAGCAGAACTGGCGACCCCAGGCAAAGGAGAGCTGTGTAGAAGCACTTCCCCAGGAAGCAGCAGCTGCAGTGGAACCCCGGGAGGCCACAACCCCAGATCCCCCAGACAGCGACGATTCCGTACCCCCAGGTAAACACACTCCAGGCTCTCCTGAAAATAAAAAGGGCGAGAGAGCAGCAGCTCTGGACCATCTGACAGGAGGTGAACTCGGGAGCATAGCCCCTGGACATTAAGGCAGCAGCGGGAGCTCCACGTCTCCCCTTGGTGAAGGAATCAGAAACAGGCATGTTACAGGAGTTGGAGTTGGCCACTGTGGCCGTGGTTGTGGCCAAGCAGCATATGTAGTGGCTGCTGAGGAATGCCAGCATCACGTCCTGTTCCCTCATCTAGTGGAGGCAGCGAGAGCTCCACTTCTCCTTTGTGTTCTGTTGCTGACGACTTCCTTTTCTAGGGCTCTGGCTCCAGACTTTCCATTGACATAAAGGCTGCTGTTGGATTTAACATGGCGACATCCCTGGATGGTGACTAGGTGGCATCCCCGGGCAGTGACATGCAGGCATTCCAAAGTGATGACTTGGAGAAATCCCCCAACGGTGACTCGAAGGCAGACCCAAGTGATGACTTGGAGTTATCCCCAGGCAGTGACATGCAGACATCACCGGGCGGTGACTTGAAAGCATACTCATGCGGTGTCGTGCAGGTATCCCCGGGTGGTGTCGTGCAGACTTCCCAGGGCGGTGACGTACAGGCATCCCCTGGTAGTGACTTGAAGACATCCCCAGATGATGTCATTCAGGCATCCTTGAGCAATGACTTTGAAGCATCCCTGGCAGGTGGAAAACTGGCATCCCCAGGCAATGGCACACTGGCATCCCCCAGGCAATGTAGGTTTGGCAGCCCTAGGCGGTGCATGTGTAGCAGCCCTAGGTGTTGCAGGCTTGGCAGCCCTAAGCATTGCAGGCATGGCAGCCCTTGGTTTTGCAGGCTCGGTAGCTCTGGACGGTGACTTGGAGGTATCCCCAGGCGGTGACATGCAGGCATCCTTGAGCAATGACTCTGAGGCATCCCTGGGCGGTGGCAAACTGGCATCCCCAGGCGATGGCAAACTGGCATCCCCAGGCGATGGAGAGCTAGCCTCCCTAGGCAATGACAAGCTGGCCTCCCCAGGTAATGGCGCACTGGCATCCCCCAGGCGATGTAGGTTCGGCAGCCCTAGGCGGAACAGCTCTATGCTTTGTAAGCATGGTAGCCTTAGGTGTTACAGGCTCTGAAGCCTTAGGCATTGCAGACCTGACAGCCCTAGTCATTGCAGGCTCGGCAGCCCTAGGTGTTGCAGGCTTGGCAGTCCTAGGTATTTCAGGCTCGGCAGCCCTAGGCATGGCAGGCTTGGCATTCCTAGGCAGTGTGGGACAGGCAACACCGATGGCAGCAGAGGACCCTCAGGAGGTGACGGCAGGAGGAGAGTCCCTGGTGATGAAGGCGGGAACAACAGGCCGCCCCCATTACATGGAGGTGACGATAGGAGTGGCAAGCAATCCTGCTCCAGCTATATGTGCATGTGGTTGTCACTCTTTCCGCCCAGGCGCAGCATTCCCTCTCCTCCTCATCCATTCCCCGCAGGCAAGGCACAGGTTCTCGGCCTTGACAGTACCGAGACAGGCTTCCCAGCTGCCCTCTGGTTGTCCCTCCTCCTTTCTAGGCCAGGGGTAGTTGAGGATGGAATTTCCCCTCTTCTCGCAGAGCGTGCACAAACTTGTGGCCTCCACCATGTGGAAGTATTCATCCCAGGAGCCCCTCCTGGGCGCTGGACACTTGTGCTGCTCTCATCTAGGTGCTGGATGCTGGGGAGGTTGTTGCTGCTGTTGCTGCTGTTGCTGCTGCTGCCTTCTGCTGCGTTTTTCTATTTATTTTTTTTTTAAGTTTAAAAAAAAAAAAAAAAAAATTGTAAAAAAACGCACTTTGTTGCTTCCTGGTGGCGTTGTTTATCCCACGCAAGACACTATATGTGAAAGGATGGGCTAGACTGGCGTGTAGGATGACGTCATGGACCAGGAAAAAGAGCAAAACAAAAGATGTATGGGGCTGAAACTGCCGAAGCAGTACATTTATTAAATTATAAAACACTTTAAACAAACAAAACCCACAAAGAAAGGGTACGTTGGCCAGATGAAACAAACACAAAACTATCAGTCATTTTTACAATAACAAGTACCTTGTTTGCTGTGGTAGCATTAATTCATAATCTTTTTTAATTCTCCCCACAATTCTCTTCACCACTTTTAGCCCGGAGTGGGTCTTTTATATTGTGACTGAAGCCTTAATTACTTGTTTAAACAATTAGGCTACCATATTAAGGCTCCAGCATTTTTCCACAGGCTTTTATAAGACCGGCTTCTCGTCGGACTCAAATAATAAATAATAACATTGGTCAGCTTTCATCCATCCGCACACAAACACAAATAATAATACAAATAAATAATATATAATACACAAGGGGTGGGCCCCCTGTCACATAATCCCATTGCATTGGTCAGCTTTTTGTCATTAATGTTTTTTTTTTTGTTGTTGTTGTTTTTTCTTAAATGTTGTACAATATTCAGAAAATTTGATAAACATAAAGATAAAGGGCATATTTGATTAGGGAAATTGTATCAATTGTAACATCAGAATGTAAATCTAAGTTAACCCAACAAATTCCAGCTTCTAACATGATTGGCTATTTTTTAAAAACACATTAGCTGCAGAAATTATATCGGTGGATCTGGAAAATGAGATTTATACAGTATTTTAATCGTGAAATTACTTTGCTTTGTATGTATTTTAGGATGAGAAGAGCTCTCCATAAATAAAATTTTAAAAAATCCTAGAAAAAAAAAAAATCTTGGTACAACAGTATATTTTCTTGCAACAGAGAGAGTTATTTTCATGTTGATTTCCTGAGGCAAGGTGATTGATGTTAGAGTATTTCCAGAACGGCCTGTCACCAACATGAGAGGGAATACATTTGTGCCCAGCAGCAGAGAACCAGTGGAAGTGCCTCAAATCACTCTCTTCACTTGTGGAATTCCTGTCCGGATTATTACATCTGTGACATCACAGACTTCAGAAATTCAGGAAATCCAAGCAAAACTCGAAACCTCCGGGAATTACAATGAACAATTAATCCACGTAAAGGGCATTATTGGTCCTTGGATTGGTTGAAATATGGGTTTTCATCCATAACTTTAAGCACTCAATACTGATAAATTTTGAAATATCAAAAGAAACTTTCATTTCAAATGTTTCGACTGTCATTATCACAGTAAACATAAGGTTACATGACCTTCAAAATGTAGATTACTGTATAACTGGTTTCCATGGAGATAGTCTTCAATACACGAATCCTCAAAAAACAATGAATGGCAGTGAGCACATTATTAAGGAATAATTAACGGATAATGAAAAATAAGACACATCTCTGTCACTTTTCAAAGCACACACATTTTTGTTTACTTATGTTGGGGATTCACTTCCCACTAGTTTTTAAAACTCATAATGCAGAAATGAACATTTAATAGAGTAATAATAAAAAAAAAAAATACGGTTTTGTTTACTTATAAACTTATATACTTGTGAAATTTTTTAAATATGTATCCTGTATCCCCCTTATGGAAATACAAAATATATTAATGGAAAAATATATATTTTAAAATATGTGTCTCAACATACTGTCAGATGTTCCTGGAAAATATATTACAATATCTTGTAATATACTGTAATATATTTTAAAATATGCATTTTTTTTGGCAATTTAGTATACTGAAATATATTTTTCAATATATTATTAATATAATTATAAAAATAGAATACACAATATATTTTAAATATACTGATAGTGCATTTAAACAATAATATATATATTAAAATGTATGAAAGTCATATATCCAAAAATATATTATGTATATATTAATGAATATAGTATTTAACTTAATTTTGTGTAACAGAATGTATTTAAAATGTTTTAGGCATTAGAAATCATTAGGTTATTACTATAACCCTGGTTCCCTGAAAGAGAATGACAACCATTACCGAATTGGAAGAGCCTATCTGACATTCAATCTCTAAGCAAATATACAAAAGCTGCCCTATCAGGGCCCTGTTGTGAGGGGGAAGTCCCGCCCACCTCCTGCTGAAGAAGGACGTCCTCACAGTAGCATATCGCCTTTTTTTTTCGAAATCAGAGGTCAGCTGGGGACACGACCTCGAAGGGTAATGGTTGTCATTCTCTTTCAGGGAACCAGGATTATGGTAATAACGTAATGTTCCCTTTCAATTTGAATGACAAGCATTATCAAATGGGAAAGCTGTACCAAAGCTGTCGTGGCTCTAGATTACCGACAGCACAGCCCCACGGCGATAGCAACAAGCCCACATGACGCTTAAGGGCATGTCGCCCTCAAAACTCTAGAGCCCAGAGAGGGTCTTGTTCAGTTTGTCACATCAAGGCTGTAAAAATGCACAAATGTCTGACTACCTATCCATGTAGCAGCATTGCATAACATTTAAGGAAGTCCATGAAGTTGCCTGGCCCCTGGTAGAATGGGTCATTATGTCCCCCAGTAACGGGGAGTCTGTCTGTTCATATGCCAAGCGTATCGCATCTGTCACCCAGTGTGCTAGACGTTGCTTCGATAGGGCCTGACCTCTAGAGCGGGACCCATAGCAAATAACAGGTCATATCATGTGTTGTCTACGGTCCTCCTCTGACTCGTGCGGGGGATGTCTGAAAGTTTCCAAAACCACTGATTGGTTAATATGGAATGAGGATACCACCTTTGGCAAAAAGGATGGATTTGTTCTTAATGTTACCCGCGAGTCACTTCCAGTGAAAGTCATACATGTGTCATTGATGGACAGCGCATGAAGCACACTTACTCGTAGGGCTGATGTAATGGCTATTAAAAATGTCACTTTTAATGGGGGACCCATAAGAGCCAGCAGTACCAGTTCCAAGATCCCACTAGGGACCATACTTTTCATGGGAGGATGAAGCCTCCGACGCCCTTTAAGAAATTGCACTACCAGGAAATGTGCCCCAGGGGACACTGAGTCAATTTTGTCATGGCACACTGATATTGCTGCCAGGTATACCTTCAAAGTGGATGCTGATTTTCCTGCATCAAACAGGTGTTGTAAGAAGGTTAATATCGTCTCAATCGGGCAAGTCACCAGATATTGAACTTACGCAAGGCATCAGTCTTGGAATACTTTCCTTTTATATGAGCACTAGGCTGTAGTGCTCGGCACCCTAGCAGACTGCTACTGCATCTGGCAAACCTCGTCTGAATAGACGGCTCCGTTCAATGGCCAGACCCAGAGTTGTTGCTGGGCTGGTCTTGGTCTTGGCCATAATAGCCCATTCCTCTTGGCTCAGGAGGTCTTTGAGCAGCGGGAGCTGCCACGGCTGATCCAACAACATGTCGGAGAGGAGAGCAAACCAGGGGTGTCTCGGCCATCTGGGAGCAACCAGCAGAACCTGTGCTCTCTCCAACCTGATCCTCTCTAGTGTCAGGGGTGTTAATGGTAGCGGAGGGAACGCTGCCGATGTCCCTTCCACTGACCTCTTATTCCTCTCCCATTCCAGGCTGCTCCCCAGCCCAGGTTGGAGGCATCTGTAGTGATAACTTCCCTTCTGTGAGGGGATCTGAGGGGAGATCAGAGGCGCAGATTGCCAGGATGGAGCCACCACTCCAGTGTCTTCCGGCATTGTCTGGACACTTGCACCAGCCGGTACCAATCTCGGACTGGGTGCACCTTGAGAGTATTGACCCAGGCTTGAAGTGTGTGCATTCTCAGCAGCCCTAGTGGAAGGATTCTTGAGGTGGCTGCCATCAGCCCCAACAACCTTTGGTATAGTTTGACCTGTATGACAGCGTCCTCTCTGAATAAGGAGAGTGTGGTCTCCAGTGACCGAATCCTGTCTTCCGACAGTGAGGCAAGCATGATCACAGAGATCAGTTTGATCCCCAGGAACACTATGGTCTGAGATGATACGAAGTTGCTCTTCTGTTGATGTATTGAGAGCCCCAACTTTGCCACATGATCTATGACCTGTTTTTTGTGCACCTCTGCGCATGCTTTTGACTGCACGCAAACCAACCAAGCGTCCAGATAGTTTAGGATCTGAATACCCCACAGCCTGAGAGGGGCCAGTGCTGCATCCATGCACTTTAAGAATGTGCGGGGCGCCAGTGAGAGGCCAAATGGCAGCACACAGAATTCATGCGAGGGACGTGAAAGTAAGCATCTTGCAAGTCGATGTGAACCAGTCGCCCGGTTGGACGGACTGGAGGATACACTGTGCTGTCAACATGTTGAACTTCCTCTGTTTGAGGAACAAGTTGAGGACCCTGAGGTCCATAATTGGTCTGAAACCACCTTCCCTTTTGGGCACCAGGAAGTACCTGGAGTAAAAGCCACTGAGGGCATCGCTTGGACTTACCAAGCGTACAGCGTTCTTCCTTCAAAGATTGGCGATCTCCTGTTGAAGGCGTATTGCCCTCGCTGGTTCGACGGTGGTGAGGAGCACACCCTTGAAGGGTGGTGGACCGATGCGGAATTGTAGAGCATATCCATGTCTCATAGTCGATAGAATCCAGGAGTCCTAGGTACAGCCTTGCCATAGGTTGTTGCCATTGGTCAGTCCGGTTGTGGGGGGGGTTTGGTGGCAGCCGGAGCCCCTCAGGGGTGGTCTCCCTTGGGCTTGTGAGGGGGCGGGTCTTAGGGTCCGGCCTCGATGTCCAGCCGGAGAACCGGTTACCCCTGGCCTGCGGAGGTCCCCTAGCACTGGCCCTGCCTGTGCCTTTGCTTGATTGTCTAGTCTGGGGTGGAGGGTGATGTTCAGACCCTTTTACCCCAGCAGGTTGTACATGCCACCTTGGGCGCTGGCTGTAACCTGGATGGCGCGAGAACTTTGAGACAACCTCCATGACCTTGGCTTGTATCAGCCACAAATACCAGCAGGAGGCCACCAGCGCCGCCAGCGACCTCCCTGATGCCTACAAATTAGGTACGTAAAAGCCAAAGCAATGTACGACCTATTTCGGAAAGATGAGAGCGAAAATGGCGATGTGCTACTGTGAGGACGTCCCTCTTCAGCAGGAGGCGGGCGGGCCTTCCTTCTCACGGCAGGGTCCTGATAGGGCAGCTTTTGTATATTTGCTCAGAGATTGAAGGTCAGATAGGCTCTTCCTATTCGGTAATGGTTGTCATTCGAATTGAAAGGGAACTTGCACATACACAAAACAAAGTTTTCTGCAGTTAATTAAACATATTTCTGATATTTAAGTGAACCATATTTAGTACATCTAGAGATACGCCATGAGATTGTTTGCGACAAAATAGAATAAAATTAACTCAACTACAAAACAATTAATGTAAGGTTTCAAATGATTATATCCACAAGTAGTTTTTCAAACTGTATTCAAAAATGTTTACAATAACAATATTTTCATTAACATGTTTTTCTTTTTAATAACAATTTTCATAATCATTGAAATTGTATTTTTGTTACTCTTCAGTATTCTTTTGGTATTCCCAAATAGCAGTTTAGTGTTGTATTTTTTAGAATATATATTTTAGCCTGTGTCTTGTTAGATTTTAATATATATGCAGAAATTCGCTTTAAAGCAAAATGCTTTACAAATCCCCTTGCATCTTTTCTGCAATTTATCAGGAAAATATAAGAAACCAGTGTACCAAAAAGCAATGTCAGCAACAAGCAATATTACTTTATTTACAGAACAGGACATGTCTTGATTTAAACCAACTTTTAAAACAGTCAACACACCTTTGGTAAATGGTCATGTGTTTAGCACATAAACTGTTGTAATATTCTCTATACAAAATAAGATTTGTTGGCCATAATCGTATTTTTGTATAGGAGGTTGTACTGTAGGAGAGTGGTGAATAAAGATATAATAAGCATGGAGATCAGAACCGTGGCAGTGTTGTCCTTATTAATGTGAGTCCCAATCCAGATGAAAAATATTTTCATCCCTGAAATTTCCACCTATTAAATGCTTAATTCTTCCCACTAAATCACTCACTATGTATATAATAAACTGCTAAAGGAACAAGAAAATATTAAAAGCACTAAGTTGATTCTCACAGAGGGGGAACTCCTCTACTTCACCCATGGGTACTTACTACAGCCCAAGACAGATTTTGATTTGAAAACAGCAGGCAAACATGGCACAGATAGCATGTTTTCCAATTAATGCAAATTGAATAAGTAACTGGGGTGTTCCAGGGGTTAAATGGTTTTGACCCACTTATTTTGAAGTTGATTCTCACAGGGGGGTGGGGGGGGGGGAGAATGACGACTCCCTGTGTCACCCATGAGTATTTTCTCCAGCCCAAAACGGATTTTGATAGGACAACAGTGGGCAAACATGACACAGATAGCACATTCCAGCTTATTCACGGACAGCAAATGCAACACAAATTGAATAAGTAACTGTGGTGTTTCAGGGGTTAAATAGTTTTGGCCACTGATTTCGAAGTTGATATTCACGGGGGGGAGGTGGGGGGTGCTGCTCTATGTAACCCATTTGTATTTACCCTGGGCCAAAAGGGATTTTCATATGAAAACAGCGGGCAAACATGGCACAGATAGCAAGTTGGCATGTTTTCCAATTAATGGAAATTGAATAAGTAACTAGGGTGTTTCAAGGGTTAAATCATTTGGGCCACTTATTTTGAAGCTGATTCTCACAGGGGGGTGAAGTCTTCTATGATACCCATCGGTACTGACCCTGGCCCAAAGCGGGTTTTGATACAGAAACAGCGGGCAAACATGGCACAGATAGCACATTCCAGCTTCTTATTCGCACAGCAAATGCAACACAAATATCATGTCACTGGGGTATTTCAGGGGTTAAATAGTTTTGGGCAACTTATTTCAAAGTTGATTCTCCCAGTAAGAACTTTGACAGATGACTTTACAACAGAAAGGAAATCTTCACCAAACCTTTTGATTGAGGTGATTTTAATAGCTTACCAATTCTTTTAGATAGCAGTCACCATGCTGGGGGGTTTGTGGTTTCATTACTGTTCTCATGTATACTTTTGTTTTTGTGGACCATGTCTCTGGCAGTTGACCCCCCAGCTGTATTACATTACTGTATTAATCCACTCAATGTATAGGCGCCACCTGACTCATCGTTTCCCACTGAGGAATTCTTGCAAGCTCCCAAATATGTTTCCACACTGTTGTTGTCCATTTAATATGTGAACTAGTTTCCTTCATCATTACTCGCTCGGCATAGAGTACTGTTTTGATTGAACTTCACAGAAACAAATGCATTATTACTAACATTGTGCTTTATTTTCTATAGAATGTGACTTTTATATTAGTCCTCTTACTGAAATGTATTCTTGCTCTGATTTGTAAAGACAGTGAATACCTATACCTTTATGAAAGCTACTCTTATATATAAAAACTATACCACAGTCCCAAACTATATACATGAATATACTATATACATTAACATTATCTTTTCCCTAAAATACTGAACTGCTAGCTCTTATGTACACTGACCTTTTTTTGCAGTATTTGTAAAAGTGTATGTGCATTGTGCCTTACTCAATTAAATGTGATTTTAATTCTTCAAATCAAACTATATAGCCTACTGCTCTACTTAATTCTAACTTTTAATCATCATTAAAAGATGTATGTACAACGAGTCTCTGTTTGTCTCTCATCTACAAGAGGAACATGTCCATATCTGCTCTCTCCGTGAAAGTGTACACAGCCCAAATGTACATTTTGATAGTTGAGAATGGCATTTTCCACATCACTCTTCTTCATTGCAAGTAACGATGGCTCCAAGACATTTCCTTGCTGCAAGAGCGTCCTTTATTATGTGATGCTCCTATAAAAATCTTTTTTTTTTTTTGATCTCTGAAATAAGATTTGTTGTCTTTGTTACTTTTTTGCTGAATTGGGCAGTTTCATGGCAAGTTGCTCAATTGTTGTTAAGTCAGAAGGAAAATAAATAGTGCCCTTTTAGCTATATGCATAGCACTATGAGTGAGGAATCATAAAATATGTTTTAGATGACATAAAGATGTTGTTATGAAACAAGTCAGTTACAAAATAGTTGTTTTGCAAACAGCTACACTTTAGTTAATGAAGAATATACATTTCTTGCAAAATCTTGTTGTTAATATGTATTAGGCTATAAACAGTCACAAACACACATATATATATATATATATATATATATATATATATATATATATATATATATATATATATATATATATATATTCAAAAGCATGATTGCACATACAATTTGTAATTAAAGCTTAATTCACAAAATATGTGGATAAATTAAATGTCCTTAAAGCATTAAACACTATATAATTTATGAACTGCTGACCTACATTAGTTTTCCTAATCCTTTCATGAAGTAAATATAGACTTGCACATTTCTGGGCCCATGTCTGATGAGGATTCACTTAGACGGGACAACACTATGTGTCCCATCGAAACTCCTGGTGCAGTAACTTCTCGAATTACTTCCGGCGCAGCAACTTGCAGCCCATTACCTGGATTTTTGTATTCCTTAAACCCATCATAGTAATGTCAATCATTGTCATTTGTCAGATGGTGGAAGCACACAAAATGTGCTCCAACATTGTAGGTTGTGGTCACTGGGTTGTACCTTTATTGGAAGGATAATATCGGTAACATGTAATAGTTACAGAATACAAGATGAAGATCCATTCATTTAATTTATCTTTATGCTAATGACATTCAATAAGTGGCCCAAAATGATTTAACCCCTGAAACACCCCAGTTACTTATTCAATTTGTGTTGCATTTGCTGTCAGCGAATAAAAAGCTGGAATGTGCTATCTGTGCCATGTTTGTCCGTTGTTGTTCTATCAAAATCTGTCTTGGGCAGGGGTAATACCCATGGGTGACATAGAGGAGTTTCCCCCTGTGAGACAAACATCCTCCTAATAAGCCCTTTATTGGAAACAAAGTCCAACTCTGGGATATAGTGTAATCCACTTTGTTTTGCTGCTTTATTACCAAGGTATTAATCATAGAAAAGTAGCTAGCAGGACCTAATATAGTCCAGAACAGTCTTTACTTCAAGCCAGTAATCTGTGACACCTGCTTGATGTGGGAAATCCGAGAAAACCCAGCGGAGCTAAACCAAGTGTGCTTAAAGTGCTGCGCGATCCAGGATTTGCATAAAGTAGTAAGTATGCTAGAAATGGAGCTGGAAGAAGTGCAACAGCAACAGGATCTTGAGGAACTGGCACACCCACAATTCATTGAAGTCTGCATCACCCCTAACAGACTGAAAGCCACCAGGGAGATAGATGGTCAGAACAGCTGGTTCAAGATGCCTGCATTTTAGGCATGAAATTTCTACAGCGTGCGGGCTCGCTCCTGGACTTGAACCATGGCCGAAAAAGACAACACGCGCCACCACATGGTGAACCCCTTCTTTCAACGCAAGCTACCATCACCACTTCGTCCTTTGTTTGCCAAACAGCACCCAAAACCTGCATCTGTATGCCATCTCATCCACCAACACCTTCCACACTGCCAAACCCTGACAACACCGCCCCTGGCAAGAAGCCAGACCGTTGTAGAGAGCGTGACCAGCTGCAGCAGTTGCTTTCTGAGTTCCCTGATGGCGCATACCCACTTACTACAGCACTCCTTTGACATGAGGGACATCCGCCCCATTCGTCAACCCCCACAGCATCTCGCCATAGCCCAATAAGAAGTAGCCAACCAGATGCTGAAGGAGATATAGGCCGCCAACGTGATTGAACCATAAAGCAGCCCCTGTTGTCCTGGTGCCCAAGATGGATGGAGAATGAAGATTCTGCATCAATTACCACCACCTCAGTGATATCAGCAAGAAGGATTCTTACCCGCTACCTTGCATAGATAAGTCCTCGACCCTGTTGCCGGCTCTGAATGGCTCAGCTCCCTGGATCTGAGAAGTGGGTACTGGCAGATGGTGCTCGACGCTGACGACCACTCCAAGACAGCCTTCTCCAATGGACGTGGCCTCTGGCAATTCAACGTTCTCCCTTTCAGACTCTGCAACGCACCTGCCACATTCGAATGCTTGATAGAGTGGGTGCTCACCGGCATCCCCCCTTTCAGTGCCTGGTGTACCTTGATGATCTGCTGATCCATGCCACTACTTTTGAAGAAGCTGTGATCCAACACCTGCAAGCTGCTGGACAAATGCTGCCTGATGTGACACAAGGTCACATTCCTGGGTCACTGTGTGGGGAAGGACGGGATCAAGATGGACCCGACAAAAGTAGAGGCGGTACAGCGCTGGACACCCGCGGCAAACATAAGACATCTGTAAGGGTTCCTGGGCTTGGCTCTTATTACCGCTGCTTCATCCCCCGGGTCACCACCATCGCCGCACCACTCCATCAATTGCTCCACAAGCACCAAACCTTCAGTTGGACTCCTGAGTGTGACGCCGTCTTCCTCACACTCAAGGAAGCCCTCATTGGCGCCCCTATCTTGGTGCCCCCTGTTCTCAATGCCCCTTTCATGCTCGACGCTGACGCCAGCTATCAGGGACAAGGTGCTATCGTATCATAGCTGCTACCGGGAGTTGAGCAGGTCATTGCCTATTACAGCCGTGCCTTTAGCAAATCAGAGCGCAGGTACTGCATCACCAGGAGAGCTGTTAGCTGTCATCGCTGCCCTGAGACAGTTCTGTCCATACCTCACTGGCAGATACTTTACCTTGTGCACAGACCATGCTTCCCTCCATTAGCTGGTCAGCTTTAAGGAGCCCGAGGGAAAACTGGCATGCTGCCTTGAACAATTACAGGTGTTTGACTTTCAAATCCAGAACAGAGCAGGGAAGCAACACTCCAACGCGGACGCTTTGTCTCGCCGGGAACAGTGGTGAAAGTTATGCAAATCACCTACTGTAGCCTGACCAATGAGCAGTGAGGATGAAATTATATTAAGCACAGCAAGCACGCTGCATGTGGTTGTCGTTGCTGGGAGAGTAAAAAAAGGTAAATCCATTTTTCTGAAAAAGCAAATATTAAACGGCACTTTTTAGAGCCAAAGAAATACCCTGGTAGCGTCTTCATTTCCACCGCTAAGAACCCACAACACGCTTGCGTTACAATACTTACTCTAGAAGTTAATGCTGGTCCTGTCAACCACACTAAACAACAGACCATGCAGTTTAAGGATGACACTCGCATAATTTAATAAAGGATGATTAAGTGATAACTAGAGGGCTCCTCAGGTGAAGTGGATCAAACCGGAGACCGCGGGGCAAGGGTGATACTTATCTGCAAGTGCATGCACCTGCTAGTTATACTGTAAAGATAATGTAACAAGCGCTGTCGACCTTTTCTTAAAGTCCTGTATTTAAATATGCAGCTTCCACGGACCATGTCAAGACCGACTTCAATGGAACCTGTCATTCAGATTGTGTTGACCAAGGAACGGGACCCAATTTCGGACATCTGTTGAAAACGTTAAGAAAGAAACTTCTGGTCCAAATATTTGAAATTAAATGTATTGTTTTTCTTCCAGTATTTCTGAGAAACTCTTCACCTTCACTGTAGTATAACTATAATAATTTGTTGGGATCGGGGATTCCAATAAAAGACAAATCAAGGCGTGCTGCACTACAATTTCACCTCTTTTGTTTAATGCTTTCAGACTTAATCTGGAAAATAATGTAATAACAATTTAATAGATTAAATCTTTTATAAAATATTCAAATAATATCGTGAAGGTGCAAGTACAGAGCAGTTTAGAAGCAGTTTGAAAGCAGTTTGAAAGCAGGTTGACGGCTGCAGAAGAAACTAAACTTCAAAAAAAAAAACCTCAACATGGTCTTCAAGCCAGTAATCTGTGACACCTGCTTGATGTGGGAAATCCGAGAAAACCCAGCGGAGCTAAACCAAGTGTTCGTAAAGTGCCGCGCGATCCAGGATTTGCATAAACTAGTAGGTATGCTAGAAATGGAGCTGGAAGAAGTGAGACAGCAACAGGATCTTGAGGAACTGGCACACCCACAATTCATGGAAGTCTGCATCACCCCTAACAGACTGAAAGCCACCAGGGAGATAGAAGGTCAGAACACCTGGGTTCAGGTAGGCAGAAGCAGGGAAAAAAAAGAAACTTTGTCAAACACAACCACCAGAAATCAAAACAACCAACAAATTTGAGTCACTTCAGAATTTTGATGAGCAGAACCAACAACAAGAGAATGAAAGGAACAACATCCAGGACCCCACTGACAGTGGTGACCAGACAGCAAAAAGAAGGGAGGTCATGATTGTTGGGGGCTCCATATTGAGAAACGCAGCAAGTTCAATTCGCAGTTTGGACCCCCTTACTACAACAGTGTGCTGCCTTCCGGGAGCCTCGGTCAAGCACATCACTGAGAACGTGAACAGGCTCCTAGAACGAATAGGAGACGACCCGATAGTAGTCGTCCACATTGGTACAAACAACATTGGAAGAGACAGACCAAAATCCCTGCAAAACAAATTCAGAGAGCTAGGAAGGAAATTAAAAGAGAAAACCAAAACTGTGGTATTTTCTGGTATACTACCGGCACCTTGCAAAGGACCATATGGACAGCTGGAAATAATTAATCAAAACGCATGGCTGAAGATGTGGTGCACACAGGAAGGCTTCACCTATCTTGATCATTGGACCACATTCTACAACGAGGACTATCTGTATAGACGGGATGGACTGCATTTAAATAACAAGGGAACCAGTCTACTTGGAGAAAAGATCCTTGAGCAGGTTCAAAAGCATTTAAACCAGAAAGGAAGGGGGGAGAAATCAACAAAAAAACAGAAGGGAGACCGCATCAAAACAAGAACAACAACTCAGGTAAGACAACCATTAAATGTATTTATCTAAATGCTAGAAGTATCAGAAACAAAATTCTAGAACTTGAAGCTACTGCACTAACAAGTAACTATGATGTGATAGGTGTTACAGAAACGTGGTTGTCTGAGAGTGATGGGGACGAATATAATATTTGTGGGTATACACTGTATAGGAAAGACAGGCAGGACAGAAGAGGAGGAGGGGTAGCTCTATACATAAGAAACAGTCTTGAAGCCCAGGTGTTAAACCTGGACAAAGAAAATAAAACCAAATCAATATGGGTCAGAATAACGGACAAAAATTCAAAGGGCATAATAATAGGAGCATGTTATAGACCGCCAGATTCAGATGGTGAGCACAATAATCTGTTATACAATGACATTAGAAATGTGTGTAGCAAAGGAGAAGCCATACTAATGGGGGATTTCAACTTCCCCCAAATAAAATGGGAAAACCCGGTGGGTAGCACGAAGGATGAAATAGAAATGGTGGAAATGACAAATGACTGCTTCCTAACACAATTTGTCAAGGCACCGACTAGAGGGGAGGCATGCCTTGATTTAGTCTTTTCAAATAACGAAGATAGAATAACTAAAACAGAGGTCAGAGAACCACTGGCAAACTCAGACCACAACATGGTGTCATTTGAAGTGTTTTTTAAAACCCCAAAAGTAATGACTAAAGCTAAGGTTTACAATTTTAGAAAAGCAAACTATGAAGGTATGAAACAGAGACTAACAGAAGTAGATTGGAGTAAAATAGAGAAAACACCCACAGAAGAAGGATGGTTGTTCTTCAAAAATGTAGTACTAGAGGCGCAAAACAATTACATCCCTAAAGTAGACAAATCTAAATGTAAAACTAAATTGCCAAAATGGTTTAATAGATCAATTAAAAAAAAAAAAAAAATCAGCGAAAAAAGGCACTTTACAGAGCATTAAAAAAGGACCAAAAAAAAAAGGATGCAGAAAGAGTACACAGAACTGCAAACGCAAGTCAAAAAGGAAGTTAGAAAGGCCAAGAGAGAAATAGAAATGAACATTGCTAAGGGAGCTAAAACCAGTTCCAAAATGTTTTTCCAATACTACAACAGCAAGTGAACATTCAAAGAGGAGTGTGGCAGAGCAAGCTATAAAAAAGGCTAACAAGATGCTCGGATACACTGTGAAAAGTGTTGAATTTAAATCAAGGGAAGTAATGTTAAAACTGTACAATGCGCTAGTAAGACCTCATCTTGAATATTGTGTGCAGTCCTGGTCACCTCGCTATAAAAAAAATATTGCTGCTCTAAAAAGAGTGCAAAGAAGAGCGACCAGAATTATTCCAGGCTTAAAAGGCATGTCACATGCAGACAGGCTAAAAGAATTGAATCTGTTCAGTCTTGAACAAAGAAGATTACGTGGCGACCTAATTCAAGCATTCAAAATTCTAAAAGGTATTGACAGTGTCGACCCAAGGGACTTTTTCAGCCTGAAAAAAGAAACAAGGACCTGGGGTCACAAATGGAGTTTAGACAAAGTGACTTTCAGAACAGAAAATAGGAGGCACTTTTTTACACAGAGAATTGTGAGGGTCTGGAATCAACTCCCCAGTAATGTTGTTGAAGCTGACACCCTGGGATCCTTCAAGAAGCTGCTTGATGAGATTTTGGGATCAATAAGCTACTAACAACCAAATGAGCAAAATGGGCCGAATGGCCTCCTCTCGTTTGTAAACTTTCTTATGTTCTTATGTTCTCATATTACTGTCCAGTAACCTTAGTAAGGCATGTTTGAGAATAAACATAATAAGTACCTAACAAACCCTTATTAGGAGGCTATACATGATGCATAATGTACTAATTAGTCACAAATAAGTACATAATAAATGATTAATATGTAGTGCTTAAAATAAAGTGTTACCGAAACTTTTCATAGCAGAAAAAGAATGACATATGTTTCCATTGAAGTATCCAAAGAAATAACAGATAGAACATGGAGATCATGGAGACAAAGGTTTGTTTATTATATCGAAAACGTGATCTTATTTTGTTTAAAAAAGGTTAAAGTATTTAAAGGGTGTAGAGAGCACAAGTTTAATGTGTAATCAGTACTAAATTGGGGGTCCAGACAGCCAGGGGTTTACTTTTTTTTTCAATGCTTCAAGAGTGTGTGTTATTAACTATGCAGTTACATAAACTTTGGGCTAATTTACCATTTACTGTAAACATCACTCACTCATTATTTCAAGAACACAAGCTGGCAGCAGTATTTCCAAATTGTATGTATGTGCAATTATTAATCCCTTACCATTTCTTACATGCACCAGTATCCATTCTGAATAAAGCTCACAGTTAATTATTCTAATAGCCTAATTGGATATATTTAAACATTAAGGCATTCAGTTAATTTAAAGTAAACAGGATTTAAGGTACAGTTACCTACGAAACATTTTGTGGTAATGTATTGGCTTTGTCCTGTTACAGAATTAGACAAGCTAAATAAGTGAATGGTCTGGTGGAACAGTAGCTGGAAGACAATACATTCCTCCAAGAATTGAGTTTGAGAGCCAGACATTTCACTACAATGCAGTATTGAATGTATATCTTATAAAAATATAGTTGGTAAAATATATAAATACACATATATTCTTAATTATATTTCAGATATAATTTAGGAAAATGTATTTGAAGAAATATTTATACTTAAACAGAGATTAAACTTAAGTGGGTTGTTGATTCCCAGTCCTTACATAAAATATTACTTTACCGTTAACAGAATGCATTATTCTACATTAATTATTTTACTGAACTAAATTTTTTGAAGATCTTGCCACAATGTATTATTTATTTAGTATTTTCAATATTAACTCATGAATTGTGATTAGAGGGTAACACTGAAAATAACACTGAAGAATAATGTAACCTCAACTGTACATAATAAGCCTATAATTCCTTCAAGGGATTTTTTTTTTTTCTGAATTTCCCAGGAATTTTTGTGAGTTTATTAGGGAAACAATCTCTCTTCAATAGATTATTAGCATCCCTTATTTAATGACAACCATGAGATTTTATAGCATTTATTAAATTGCAAAATATCAAGAATATTGAGGGTGAAGGTAATACTGCACAAACTTCCAGTTCTTTTTTAATTTTCTATATAGCCAAATCCAGCAAAACATTGCAGTTATTTATGTCTGTCTGTTTTGTCTTTGGCGATTTTAACATATTTGTGAGAGGTCAATGCTGTCTGAATGACGGTTTTCCAAAATAAAACTTTGATAAAATCACCCCCCATTTAAGAAAAAATGTTAACACGATGTTTCGGAAAACATTTCTAAAAGAAATCTGAACACTGATATTTTGATACATAGAGGCCACTACTACCAGCTGAATGATACTGATGGAACTGAGCAATGCTCATTTTATTATGGGTTTAAACCATTAAATACAGCTCTAAGCAGAACAGAATGGACAAAAAGATGAAGCTGTCACTTCACATAACTGCCCAGTTTAAATGAATAAAAGAACACAAGAAAGCAAGGGATTGTTAAAATTACTGTACCATTGTGGCAAAGTGGTCAGTGGATACAGGTGAGTGCAGTGCAGGATACAAAACAGACAGACAATGATTTCCAGGTGCAAGGGTGTATATTGATGTAATTAACAATGTCTAGAGCCTTATGGCAAACACCTGTAAATAATAAATGATGGAAGTGATACAGCGGCGTGTATCACTTAGTTTATAAATCCCTCGGGTTTGACCCGAAACAAAAAGTCCAGTGTGTCTTTCACCCTCACAAAACAGAGATACAGTTCCTATGATGCGTGAATTAAGTGCTTGTGGTGAAAAGACAGTTCTCTGTGAAAAGGGAAGTGCTGGTGTCCGGGTTTGATGCTGACCTGCGGCAGTAGCTCTGGACGGTGTTAGTAGTCTTAATGAAAAACAAACAAACACAACACTCACGTTTTTAAATACAGGATCTCCTTTTAGGTCGTTCGTAATGATTTCCAAAGGAACAGATTACTTTGCTACGACCCCTATTTATTTAACCTCCCTCATGACCCCTTGGTTAACAAGCGCATCCACTTCTCCAATCTACAGATGCCATGCCGTTTCCCGTCCGGTTCTTTGAGTTTGGATACCTTAGTTCCGCCCCTTTTCTAACTGGCCGACTTCCACCTACCCACAGGAATAAATGGTCATGCCTTTTAGTCCAGGGTACTCTGTTCCCTTTACATAGCGCTCTCACAGGTCGTGAGGGAGATCTAACACCAAACATGATCCACATTCGATCTCTGTCACCACCATTAAAAAGCTAAAACAAGATTTTTTCACCAACACTTTGTTTGCATGCTTTCTCAGTTAATAGTATACGTGCAGTTCCATTCTGTAGTCTTTTGACACACTGATGCATATAATAACAAATACAACATTAACAGGACTGTATAATAGTTTGATACAGAGTAGTGAATCATTATAGTTGGAAGTGTACAAGTGCTCTACCAGTAGTATAAATGCCTATTTACATTCATATTATAATAAGGACGTTGCAGATCATTTCAGATTCTTTACGTATTAAAAAAGGTTGGGTGTTTTGTGGTGTATTTGTAAGCACTTTTTATACAGCCTGCTATATTTACTTTAGTTCAATAACTATAACCCTTCCCATCTAAACGAGTTTGATCAACTACAAATCTGTTTGTAATTTAGCAACGCTCTGACAAGATTCATAATGAAGTCCTTGGCACTTCCTACTGTTTTGCTAATGCATGCTCTGCTCTTTTTTGGTACCTGGTGGCAGGACTAACGAACAGCAGCCGATTTAAAGTAGTCAGAAAAAAAAAAAAAACAGGATTGCAAAGCTGCAACATTTCTGCATTATCACACTGTGACAGTATCGCGACAAGCAAGTAGGTGGTTTTGGCTACCACTGTATCCATTTAATTAGAGCAATAGGAATTCAACAAAATGTTTTTTTTTTTTTATTGACAAAACAATTTATGCTTCTTATTTCGTCACTTCAATTAACTGCTTGTTTCAGTTTTCAGAGCACTCAGCAACCTCCTCAACACACATATTGGTAACTTACCCCTCAGCAGAGCAGTCTGCTACTCATTATCTGGTCTGCCTGTTTTCAGATTAATATAGTCCTTTGCAATAAAGATAAATAACAGGTGGCCCTATCTCCACTAAATTATGATTTAAATAAATTATGAATGAACTATAGAATTAGATACCTTGCACAGCTTTTGTGGCTGTATCCTGGATTGCAACTATGAAATTAAGTACATAATCCAAAAGTCAACTATGGCTTGCTCTATGTGGGATTGAAAGAAACAGGGCAGGATTGTTACATAGCACTCATTCCTACACTGAATGGCAGACCCACTATAACACAAAACCGACAAATTCTTTCCCATTAACCCCACTACCTCATCTGCACAGCTTTCCATTTTATTTGGATGTATATACTCCTGTGCCACCTGCTGGACATTTAGCACAACACAGCTTACATGCTGTCTATGTTGACTGCACTAAACTATGATCCAAATAAATTATTAATTCTGGAGTTTTGTATCTGGAGGGAAATAAGAGTCTAAACACCATTGTTTAAATATTAACCGAATTTGTAATTTTACTTACTTTTAAAGACAAAAATACAGTTAAAGAACTAAAATACTCTGTTAGAGGTGTTAGTTTTGTCAAAGTCCTCTTCATTTAATAATTTAAACAATGGTGGTATTTAGATCTGCCTCTGTTTCAATCAATGCATCGAATTACAGTGAAAAAAGGACAATGATCAGATCCAACAGACTAGTCTGTAGCCATCTTAATGAAAAATAAATTAGATTACAATTAACTCATATGTCTAGATGCTAGATGCCAATCTAAAGATAAATTAGATTTTTCCATTTTCTGCAAACCAGCCAGATGCTGCCTAGGGCTATATGCTCACTATAGCTAGAGTGAAATTGAGACAGTGTGCTATGTGTCTGCAAAATGTAGATGTGGGTATTTTGTTAATTCTTGCTTTGCATTAAGTTAGTTGTGGTGGTTTTATTGTCAGGATAGAAATGTTTGATTT
Organism: Polyodon spathula; assembly: GCF_017654505.1. Classification (NCBI taxonomy): domain Eukaryota; kingdom Metazoa; phylum Chordata; class Actinopteri; order Acipenseriformes; family Polyodontidae; genus Polyodon; species Polyodon spathula. The sequence goes on along the minus strand of NC_054535.1, from coordinate 21,756,094 downwards.
TATTATACTGCAATGAAGCTGTCTGTACTTAATATATATTTCACAGAATTTTGATGAGATTGCGCATGTATTTCAAGACCCAGCCTGTGCATACAGTGCCAAGAAAAAAGTTTGTGAACCCCTTAGGATTTTCACATATTACACATATTTCAAACCTAAAATGTTATTAGCTCTTAATGTAAGTCCTAATAATAGATAAAGATAACCTGATTAAACAAATAACACAAGAACATGATACTTTCTCAACATTTATTTATCCACAAATGCTTCAACATTCAATATCCATATGTGAAAAAGTATGTGAACCTTTTGATTCAGTAACTGGTGGCACCCCCTTGAGCAGCAATGACTTCAACTAAGCATTTCGTGTAACTGTTGGTCAGTTTCTCACATTGGTTTTGAGGAATTTTGGCACATTCCTCCTTACAGAACTGCTTCAACTCAATGACATTTGAGGGCTTCCTTGCATAGACAGCTCGCTTCAGGTCCTGCCACAACATTTCGATGGGGTTTACTTCCGGACTTTGACTAGGCCACTCTAAAATGCAGATTTTTTCTCCTGCAACCATTCTTTTGTAGATCTGCTTGTGTGTTTAGGATCATTGTCTTGCTGCATGACCCACTTTTGGTTCAGCTTCAGCTCACGGACAGATGGCATGACATTCTCCACAGGAATCTTCTGATATGTGCAGAATTCATGGTTGTGTCAATGATGGCAAGCTGTCCAGGTCCTGAGGCAGCAAAGCAGCCCCAAACCATCACACTCCCACCACCTTGCTTGACGGTTGGGGTGAGGTTTTTCTGTTCGAACGCAGTGTTTGGTTTTTGCCAAACCTAAAGTTTCTCATTGAGGCCAAAAAGTTCTACCTTTGACACGTCTGTCCAGAGAACATTGTTCCAGAAGTCTTGTGGATCATCTTGGCTCTTTGGCAAACTTCAAACGGGCAGCAACTTTCTTTTTAGAGAGTAGTTGTTTCCTCCTGGCTATCCTTCCATTTCTTTTGATTGTGGCATGACGTGTTTTCACACACCGGTATGGTTAAGACCAAACTCACAAAGTTTCTGATCTTTATAAAGGGTGGGGCCTCCCAAACTCACCCCTGAAGATCTACCTAATTGTTTAACTCATTCTAATTAATCCCTTAATTGAGCTGATAAAGCCGAGGGTTCATTTACTTTTTCACATACCCTAAATCTTAATTACTCATTGTTTGTCTAATTCATACATCATTTTGTTTCAAAAGACATGGAATTGGTTAATATAAACCCTATTGGATATTTAAGAAAAGACTGGTTTTGATTCAGGAGGCTAGCATGGTAAAACTATGGAATTTTCATAATTATCATTGGGGTTCACAAACTTTTTCTCGGCACTGTATGTCGGTTTTGAAAGTCAGAACTTCTGGAATGCAGTCCTTGACCACTAAGCAGAATGACTCAATATGTGGGACTGCTCAGATGAAAGCTGTCTCATGTTCTTCACTTCTTCAGAGAAATTATATTCTTAATGCAGAGGACACCTGAAGGAAATAGAATTACTAGACACCATGAGAAAAAAAAAAAAAACATGGATAAATTAGATTGCAAAATGTAGTTGTCCCCCCCAAAAGAGACTTGAAAGGCCTTCACTGAGCTTTGAAATGTGCTTTGAAATGGAGATATGTGGAAAAGTGAAACAGAGCCACCTAATCTATTTATTTCATCTTGCTGAGAGTGTATTGAGTTACTTCAGAGCACAATTATATCCAAGTGAGGGATCGGATGAAAATGAGGTCATTCTTTTAATGCCATATTTTCAATGTCATTGATTCTTGGATTGAAGCGTTGCTGTGGTTGAAGCCATCCACTTAGAATATTTTGTGTTTTTAGTTTTTAGGAAGATATGTCTTCTATCCTGGAAAATTGCTGTGGGTAGTGGATAATCTTTTTACAATTTATGGCAATGGTCTAGCTCGCTCCACAACATGATACTCACTTTTTTATTACAACAGTGAAACTTATTAAAAGTTTACCACATATTTTAGAAACAGTATGCTACAAAGTGATTTGTTGGTATATACTCACAGTGGTTTGCAGAAGTATTCACCCCCCTGCAAAGTTTTCACATTTTGTTGGCACCTGAGCGTACTTCACGACACTTTCAAATTAGACTTTACATGTAAAATCTACACAAACTACTCCACATTGACAAAGTTAAAAAATGTACATAGAATATACATAAGTAAGATTTACAGAGAAAAACAGATTAATCTCAGTTGCATATGTAAGGGGAGGTTTTCTCTCTAGCAGTTAATTTTACTGGATAGGGATTCGTTTATACCTATGACACTCTGAAACTGGGGAGGAAATTCATATTTCAGCAGGACAATGACCCGAAGCACAAGGCCAAAGCCACACTGGAGTGGTTGAACAAGAAGAGATAATATTCCAGAGTAACCAAGTCAAAGTACTGACTTGAACTAATCAGAAATTTATGGCAAGACTTGAAGATTGCAGTCCATCGATGATCTTTAGCCATTGATGATTTAAAGATATCCAGAAAACCTGAAGGATTGTGGCTGTCCAGAGTCAGGGTTGGCAACCCCAGCACTACAGCTACCCACTGCCAAATCTGGATTCAGCTAGCTCTCTAATTTGCTTGCTTTCTTGTTTTGCAGGTCTATAACTATATCCCCCCCTTGGACATACCATCCTTCAGGTTTTCAGTAGCGAACTCCAGGCCTTCAGTAGCCCACCGTGATACATTTTAGACAGGGTAACATATTTAATTTATACCCTTTCCATCCAAAGACTGCAGCACTGTTTTAACATTTCAGCCAGACTAGTACAGTGAGTTAAGCACCAAATTCATCACTATTTTCTTTAATAAATATTGATGCTAGAAGGCTAACATAAATTAGGAGTGATACTTTTATAAGAACATAAGAACATAAGAAAGTTTACAAACGAGAGGAGGCCATTCGGCCCATCTTGCTCGTTTGGTTGTTAGTAGCTTATTGATCCCAAAATCTCATCAAGCAGCTTCTTGAAGGATCCCAGGGTGTCAGCTTCAACAACATTACTGGGGAGTTGATTCCAGACCCTCACAATTCTCTGTGTAAAAAAGTGTCTCCTATTTTCTGTTCTGAATGCCCCTTTTTCTAAACTCCATTTGTGACCCCTGGTCCTTGTTTCTTTTTTCAGGCTGAAAAAGTCCCTTGGGTCGACACTGTCAATACCTTTTAGAATTTTGAATGCTTGAATTAGGTCGCCACGTAGTCTTCTTTGTTCAAGACTGAACAGATTCAATTCTTTTAGCCTGTCTGCATATGACATGCCTTTTAAGCCCGGAATAATTCTGGTCGCTCTTCTTTGCACTCTTTCTAGAGCAGCAATATCTTTTTTATAGCGAGGTGACCAGAACTGCACACAATATTCAAGATGAGGTCTTACTAGTGCATTGTACAGTTTTAACATTACTTCCCTTGATTTAAATTCAACACTTTTCACAATGTATCCGAGCATCTTGTTAGCCTTTTTTATAGCTTCCCCACATTGCCTAGATGAAGACATTTCTGAGTCAACAAAAACTCCTAGGTCTTTTTCATAGATTCCTTCTCCAATTTCAATATCTCCCATATGATATTTATAATGTACATTTTTATTTCCTGCGTGCAGTACCTTACACTTTTCTCTATTAAATGTCATTTGCCATGTGTCTGCCCAGTTCTGAATCTTGTCTAGATCATTTTGAATGACCTTTGCTGCTGCAACAGTGTTTGCCACTCCTCCTACTTTTGTGTCGTCTGCAAATTTAACAAGTTTGCTTACTATACCAGAATCTAAATCATTAATGTAGATTAGGAATAGCAGAGGACCTAATACTGATCCCTGTGGTACACCGCTGGTTACCACACTCCATTCTGAGGTTTTTCCTCTAATCAGTACTTTCTGTTTTCTACATGTTAACCACTCCCTAATCCATGTACATGCGTTTCCTTGAATCCCAACTGCGTTCAGTTTGAGAATTAATCTTTTGTGCGGGACTTTGTCAAAAGCTTTCTGGAAATCTAAATAAACCATGTCATATGCTTTGCAATTATCCATTATGGATGTTGCATCCTCAAAAAAATCAAGCAAGTTAGTTAGGCACGATCTCCCTTTCCTAAAACCATGTTGACTGTCTCCCAGTACCCTGTTACCATATAGGTAATTTTCCATTTTGGATCTTATTATAGTTTCCATAAGTTTGCATATAATAGAAGTCAGGCTTACTGGTCTGTAGTTACCTGGTTCAGTTTTGTTTCCCTTTTTGTGGATCGGTATTACGTTTGCAATTTTCCAGTCTGTCGGTACCACCCCTGTGTCAAGAGACTGCTGCATGATCTTGGTTAGCGGTTTGTAAATTACTTCTTTCATTTCTTTGAGTACTACTGTGAGGATCTCATCCGGCCCAGGGGATTTGTTTATTTTAAGAGCTCCTAGTCCCTTTAACACTTCTGCCTCAGTTATGCTAAAGTTATTTAAAACTGGATAGGAACTGGATGACATGTGGAGCATGTTGTCAGTATCTTCCTTTGTAAAAACTTGTGAAAAGTAATCATTTAACATATTTGCTATTTTTTTTTCTTCCTCTACGATTTTGCCATTTGTATCTCTTAAACATTTAATCTCCTCTTTGAATGTTCTCTTGCTGTTGTAATATTGGAAAAACATTTTGGAATTGGTTTTAGCTCCCTTAGCAATGTTCATTTCTATTTCTCTCTTGGCCTTTCTAACTTCCTTTTTGACTTGCGTTTGCAGTTTGCGTTATTGTTAGATGTAACTCAAAGAGAAGTTTAAAGAGTGAAAATCAATTTATTTTTAATAGAACATTTGATTTGATGTGAACTCTACAGAGTTCAAATCAAGCTCAGGCATGATATCCCTATCTGAAGCTTACAGGGATCAAACCAGGAGATTACAGTGCTTTGATGTTAAGTTTTATCATGGATTATTTTACTTGCTGAGCTAAGATCTCTTGTCAAGTTAAAATCCATTTAATGCCGCATCATACACTCCCTTGTCTGGCAAGAGATACAACTTGATCAAGATGAGTTTGAGCTGATGTTTATAGATCCAAAGTGAATTGGAAATGTGATAAAATTTAACTGATTTGAATGCTTGTTGTTGTCTGACCAGTCAACATGTAAACACAAATCTCAGTGGTAGTTCACTGCGTCGGTTCTATGGTATAAAACTAACCCTTTATAATAGTTTACCACAGTAAATGTGCATGGTCATTTTGCAGTTTTCCCATACATTTTTCATATCTACACATCACATAAGAACAGTCTTTAGAAGTCAAATATTTTTCAGAAATGTTTTAACTTTGTGCCAGTAAACATTTGAAGTGAACTCTGAGTAAGCTTAAGGCTTTGTTAAAATTCAGTTTTTATTTCCTCCATGTGGCAGGATACAGACCATATACACTAATACTAGTAGGCTGTTTAGTTGATTTGGCTGAGATGGGGTTAACAACCCTAGCTCAAGAAATCCAGGTGCATGTGGTCAGGTTTAATTGATTGCTAATTAACCTGGCCACATATATAAAAGCACCTGGATCAGTGTGAAATGTAGTTCTGATAGTGGAAGGATAGCTGTTTGTGTCTTTGTGCAGGGCTGCTATAGAGCATGCATTTCTCAGTTTAAGGAAACCTGCTAAAGAGGTGTTTTGGATTTTATTTTGTGAATGATCAATGAAAGTGCACAATCTTATGCTGAAACTTAATTTGGTTGTTCTTGTGATTTCTGCTTGCCTACCTGACCTGTTACACTCCCTTAATAAATATGATACATACAATAAGCCTTTTGGCCTAAAGCTACACTTATTTAATTATTCCCATATGGAGAGAGGGGTTTGTATTGACATGAAAGCTTATTTACATTGCTTTTGGTCCAATAAAATGTAGCATAAGGTTACAAACATTAACCAACAATACACTGTCTGTCTGTGTTTTTCATGCATTAACCCACACATATTAATATTGATCAATTAAAGAATTAATAACTTGGCCTGCACATACCTGAATTGGATTCTTGCTGACAGATTATGGGAGCAGAAGTTTATGAATATACTTTTCAGGTGAAGATTAACGACAGGTATGAGCCAAAAGCAGCCAGCTGCAAAGTCTTAACTAAGGCAGGAAGGAGAACAAGCTGTCATTATGTCAAACAAAACACAGGGAAAGGGCACAGGCAGAGGATCACAGAGTTTCAACATCAGTTCATGGTTACTGTTGCATTATTTATTATTGTTAAGATCTTACAGTGAAGGCAACATGGCTCATATCCTGTGGCCCACGTCTGTCTGCACTTTCAACTATTTGCTCTGGTCTCTGCTGCACTTGAAGTTGTGACTAGGGCTAACTTAACCGTTTTGGATTCGTAAAAACATTGCTGAAGTCTCCCTTAACCATTATTCCTTCTTGGCTAAATATATGCAGTTCCCTATACTTACCAAATACGTGTAGCTCATAGCTCACAGGTTAGCCCAGGGATATGGGTGGCTGCACTTTGATGGATGCTTTCCAAATGAATACTGTATTCTCAGTGCGTTGTACAACCTATTCATAAGATGTGTACTCCACACTTCTCATTAAGCTTACAACTTAGGATTTATTTACAGAGTAAGTCGCTTCAAATGTCAGTCTGATTGCAATTATATTTACATTACAGTTTTGATGGAGTTTACAATCACTGCCTGGTGGGGACTGGCAGAAGCTTCAACCATTTGCAGTCCTATGTCGGACCAGGTCCGACATCATCAGAAAGACGCCAAGAACAGGTCTCTTCGTTTTTTTCTCCAGAAAAAGCAGAGAAAACCTTTCAATGGCAGAGTGAGAAAAAAAAGTGGCGTATCTGAGCAATACACATAATCACTGCACCACAAAGATAACACGGACACAAACAGAGGAGATAGCTGCTTCCGCATCCAGCGCTCAAAGAATATAACAGACATTTGCAGAGCTTTCTGAGATATTATAGTAAGAAAATAATGACTTGGATTGTATTACTGAGGGGTTTGGTGATGAAACAAGTGATCAGGAGAGGATTTATCAGTATGCACGACTATAAAGAGGTATGTGAAAAATACCGCGAACAAGGGATGAGGCTTGGCTGGAGATGCAGTACTGATGTCCTTTTGCTATGCAGGGCCTTTTAAACCTGTTTTACTATGGAAAAAAATAAATAAATTAAACAGCGCATGTAAAATAAACAGCACATGTGAAAATAAATTGAACCTGACGCTCCTGACAAGCGCTGAATAAATGGGCCGTTAAGAGTTAAAAGCCATGCTGCAAGGAGTAAAGGATTGGAGCAACGCACACAGACACCAAGCTGCAGCACAGGGAGTACGTGGTGTCTGTTTGGCTTTGTGCTCACAGAGGGATTAAAGGACGGGACTGTGTATATGAATGTGCACGAAGAATTGAACATTCTACCCAATAATACAAACTGTGTTTTAAACTTACACCTGTATACAGGTTCTCAATAACACTCACTAACAGCCTGGTTTAAAAAGAAAAGCTTTATTTTGCTGTTCAGAGTAGAACAAAATAACTCAGAGAAAGCCGCTCGGTTTAGAAAAGTAGTTTTGAAGTGCAGTACTCTAGTGAACTGCGGGTGGCAACCCTGAGTACCAAAGCCTGTCATGCTCTGATCTCGCAGCGCCATCTAGTGGTCGATCCTTGGAACCTGAAAAAGGGAAATTCAAAGTCAAAACCACAAATGACAACAGAGGCAATCAACTGGAACAACAACACCAACTTACTTGGGAACTCTATGGCAGAGGGTCCACGACCACTGTGGACATGAACCTGGAACATAAGCTCTGGACTGTATTAGTATTTGTTAGATTTAAAAAATTTACTTTTGGGTGGTTATTATTGTTTTCATTTGGAAAATTTAAATAAGTAAAATGTTCGCTCCTGGTCTCAGGCACCTCATTCTCCAGACAAACAGCAATTCCACAGGTATGTGAGCTCCCCCGGTTCACACATTCTAATTGGTTCTTTTTGCACTTGCTGAAATGTGTGTTATCTTATAAGTTGCTTTCATCGCTGCTTTTCCATTCTAACTGCCTGCCAAGTGTAATGCAATACACATGTGTGCACTAGATGGCAGTGGTTCTTACTTATATAAAGATACCTTGGTTGATCTAGCCTATGTTACACATATCTATGGCAGACTAGAACTGAAGATCAGCTCCTGGACTCTTAGTCAAAGCACCTTAACAAGGACTTATCAATAGAATTATATTTTTGAGTAACTGTAACAACCACTCGGGGTGATTCTAAATGTCAAACAGTTTTAAATGCAAGTGCAGTCCTGGGTCTGTCTCCAATCTAAATTGAATTATGTCAGTTGTTTTTTCATACGATTACAAAATTAGTCATCTGGGAAATGAGCAGTGGCTCTAGATTTCTTTTCAGCTCCTTTAGACTATTTTGTTAAACAAAGATTTATTTAGAAAACCACAGCTCACTGAGGTTCAGCCACATTTTTGCTGGAGTGCTCTCTTGGCCAAAGAAAGCAAAACAATAGCAAACAATAGAGGTTTATATTTACAGCTCTGAATCTGTGGCAAGAGTACTGAACTGAACATTCTAATTCTAATACACTCCATATGAACAATGGACAGATGGTTTCAAAAAGTACGTGTATTATACAGAAAGATGATTCTGACAGGTACTTGACAGCTCTGCAGTGGGAGAAATGTCTATGGCTCAATAAACTGGAGTACATATTCTGTATAAGCCATTGAAATAAGCAGCAGTCACTCCTTGAACAGTTTTAACCTCTTACCTGCCAGCATTAGATTTTTTTTTTTTTTTAAGCTTTGACAAAAACAGGCCAAAGAATGCAGTATTTTTGGAAAACCAATAAGCATTTATTCAGAAGAAGCCGAATATTGTCTTTTTCTAAAAATAATAAGCATTCAGTGATATCCCCTGCTAAGGTGGTAAATACATAATTACAACTGTTATAAATTTGACAAAGAAGATTAATATGACTTACATCAATTGTATGCACATGAAAAAATATGACATACAGACTAGGGTCATGCCGAGCAATGAGTACAAACAAATATCTGTAACGAGTATGGATATGTTCAGAATAATGTACAAGTATATTTGCTATTAATTGGTATTCAGGGTAAAAACAAGTATGTTAAACAATGCATGCAGTCAGTTACTGGTTCCAATAGAGCAGTGATGACAGCCAATCCAGGGAAGGAGGAGGAGGGACCAGTGTTATATAGTCTCTAGCACAGTGGAACTAAGCATCATTCTGTGTTTCATGGGGGGAGGGGGGAAGAGGTGTTAGATAGACAGGGTGTTGGGCTCAGAATCAAACCCTTTTCAAAGATATATGTAAGGTATAAACCATGATGGGCCGTGCGGTTCCCATGATATATACCACGCCCTGGGTGGTGCTAAGGCCCGAGGCATTTAACAACCCCATAAGTGGTATATATCATCAGAACTGCTCGGCACAAAGTGGTTTATCACGGCTACCTGTCATTTGTGGGAAGAAAAATAATAACAAATAATTAAAACACATTTAAATTAAGACAAAACCAGAAACTTTTATTGTGTATATAATAATTCGACGGGTTGTGTCAGGCCTTGTAGTTACTTGCTTTTCTAAGAGTTTTCCTGACTGATATGAATACATTACTGCTGGTTTTAAACTCGCTGTCAGCAGAGAAACTTCTACTGTTAAAATATGTGTTTAGTCCAGCTCAGTGTTATAAAACTGGAGACTGAATACCGGTTCTTATTTTAACTTTTTGCACTGGCATAAAATTCCCTTATGTTGTTGAGAAATTGTTTGGATTTATTTCCATAAAATGAATGTCCATATTTTTTTCTTTAAGTACATTAACCGGCCCATGCTGTATTTTCTTTTTTTGTCTTTGTTTTCTTCTATTTCATTTAGCTGTTCCTCATCTAATGTTATGTGTCCACTCTTGCTGGTGCACTTATTTATTTTTTTCAGATGGACTGCTGTCTTCACTCAGAAAGTTGATGTTGTACCAGTTATGTGGAGTTTCATCCCCAAATATATTAAAGGAAATAGGTGAAATGCCACTCATTTTTGGCAGTGGTTTTGTAACTAATAACAAATAAAATGGCAGTTTGTCATGGAATTTAGAATGTAGAGGTGCATAGTGATTTATTCAATATTAGTATGAGTTGATATTGGGACATTTATGAATTTCAGCCTTTTTTAAATCTAGTCCTTTAGTTTGTTCATGTGCTCGACTGTGCAACTAATTGTATTTTCATTTTTCAACAAAAAAACAACTAGTGTATAATTTATTAAAAGGTGTTCTTTTGTTGGATTTCCGTTGTTTTTTTTTGTTTTGTTTTTTTAGCTTTTTAGAATCTTTGCTTTGTCTTTCTCTTCCTTGCTAGAACAACCATTTTGTGTGTAAATAAGTTTTAGCCTGCTATATACACAGAAATATACTTTAGTATATTATACTAAAACACTACAACTGCAATAGAGAGGTATTTGTGTTTTTTTTTAATTACTTTTTTATTTGGAAACAGGTATCTGATTTAATAATATTGTACCAGTAGTCTTGTATTGTACACAGACACAACTTCCGAAGGTAAGCGTGTGTAAAATAAATAATAATTCAGATTTAATTTAAAAAAAAAATGGTAACGCTTTATATTGCGTGGCATAAATGAATCTTAACTAGATATGCAATTGCATCTTAAATTTATGTTAAATTAATATTTAATAAATATGCAATAGCAGGTTTCTTGTTAAATGTTAACCAAATGTCGATTGAAAATGTAATTGCATATCACGTCCATTTATATTACGTTTTGTTACCCTTGAAAATATGTAATAATTGTTTACATGTTTAATCAAAAATACAGTTAATCTGACTTTAATGTTAACAGGAAGCAACAAGGAATAATTTAACATAAATTTAATATCAATTGCATATCTATTAAATATAAATTTTACATTAATTTAATATGCAATTGCATATCTATTTAATATTAATTTATGCCACGCAATATAAAGCATCACCAAAAAATGTGATCATATAAGCTATTGTCTGTTTTGCATTAGCTTTTAAGTAGACATTGTTTTATGGGAAATATATGTTCCTCAAGTTGTATGTGTGTTTAGTTGCAGGTTCAATAAGCAGCTATTAGCCTAATATTGATTTTTTTATTGTAAAGCACCTGTCTGTCACAATAAATACCAAAAATCCCTAAATAAAACTCAAATAATACATAGCATGTATTGCAGATTTGTTGTCTTTTCTGGTTGATCTCATCATACTTTATTATGTACTGTCAAACACGTGTTTCACCATTGCAAAAACAAAGCAAACCATAGCAAACAAAACTGAAGCACAAGAATAAAAAAAACTGACCTGAAAAATCACTGTGCTGTCTCTTTCAAGTGTATTAAAAATAAAGACACCTTACAAATAATAAAACATACAGTAATGTTACATTCATTAAATTAAAAAGAGATGCAAATATATGCATCAGTCAGAACAGAACGTTGATATTAATATTAATAATGTTTGTCTTGGAGAACGAATATCCACACACATTGTCTGATCTGCAGATATTTAAGACAGGATGCCTGTGATAACTGCATGTGTTGTAAGCCTGACTTGGATCGCCAATATAGTCAGCATATTTATCGCTAAGTTTTGCACACATAGCACATTTTGAGGATGGTGGATAGACGGATGGACGGGTTCTGTCGTTTATGCTACCATTTGCTTGCAAAGTGAAGTTTCGTACAAATGAGTAGTACAGTACGATACCATATTGTGTGCTTTCCCTGAGTCAGGAGTACCAACAGTAACACAAATACACGCGGACTCGTGTGTGTTTTAAAAAAGAGCATTATATTGTTTTACCGGTAAAAATTTTTAATCAGCTTGGAACAGCTACTTAACAAAAATTGGCTTTATAGCACCGGTACTTGTCATTGTTTCCTTGGTCTTTGTGAAGTGTGATTTTCTGAAAATTGTATCTTTCAAAAAAATTACTAATGACGATTGTTTCATTAGCCATAGAGAAGGGATTAGTTGACGCCACAGCAGCCAACACACTTCATTTGAGCTGCTAAAACTGTTGACTTGTACATTTTGTTAAATTCATAGCTCGCACCGAGTATCTGCTACTTACTATCAGAGTGATATCTACTGTTCCCTTGCGCACCCCACTCTCATAAGAATGGAGTTGTCTGAAAAATTCACAGCATTTCCAGTGAAAATTGAAGTAAAACATAGATTGGCATATGACTTGGCGGTCTGGTCAAAATGTCCTTGTGGTCTGGATTCAGACCGCGGTCCACTTATTGAGTACCCCTGCTTTAAAGTGTTACATACAGTTTACATGCCTAAACTATTTTCACAGCAGCAGATAAATACTGGTATTAAGGAATTATATTGGTTCGAAAATGTGGTATAATTGGTTACTCTATGGCGTAGTTTACAAATATATTTAAGGACTTGAAAAAGTGATGTACAAAGCATTTGTCTCCTCTGTACAATTTGCAAACAACACTTTATGTACAGAGATGTTCTTTAAGACAAATCGAAGAATATAAATATTGATGAAGTACTCAAAATAGTGGAACACATTGTGAAGTTAATAACAGTTACAAGAGTCACAGAAATCCAAAAGTAAGGCTATAAATGTATTCTCGATACAAGTGATAAAAATGTGAGCAATTGATCAAAATATCTCTTCTATCATGATGTTTCTTTAGCTGGATGGAAAAAGCAGTGCTATTTATATTTTAAATTGAATAAAGAATTAGTTATAAATAAAATGCATCAGCCTATCAACATCATAAACTAGTTTTGTAATTAGAACCCCTATTAAATCCAGAATACTATCCTTAACCCTTAGGTCTTAATGGAGTGCTTTTAAAATTTAGTTTATTACTTACAGATTATTACTTGCCCCTATTTTCACTGTGTTCAAGATCATTTGGTCCTTTTCTTGGTTTTCAGTTTAGCTGCAATATGCCTATGTATGCCTGTGTTTTTCACACTGAATCACACTGGGTCACACTGAGCTGCATATTAACAATCAGATCATCAGATTATTCTGTTGGATGGCAGCACGTTGTTGTCAGCATAAGATATTTCCTGATCACTTGTAACAAGGATTTTCTCTGTGTGTCAACAGAAATGAAGGTATTACTATGAAGCTGTTGAGACCGTAAAGCAGAAATCTTTGTTGTGCCTTTGTTTACTGGTTCCTTTTGAAGATGAGCCTTTGAAACACACAGCCGAATAGAATATTTGAAATGTGCTGTGCCAGGAAAGTGCACAGAGGTTTAAATAACAAAAGGATTTAGCTGAAAGCCTTCAAGGCCAGTGAGGGAACAGTCTGTATCTAGAGTTTCATCTAACTTTTTATAAACATGAGATTTATCCACAGATCAGGGACAATAGGGACAAAGGCTATATAACACTACCCTACTTCAGAAGGACAATTTAAAAATATCCATGTGGTCAGTTACACTATCTGCAGGTTTTATCAACTGTTAACTGCAGCACAAGACACCGTTATATATTGCTTGGTGTGGGTGAAATGAAGATCTGTCATGTTTACATGTTTTTGAAGCCTAGCATAAACAGGGAAAATAATGTTTCAGGAAACAATAGAGGTCATTTTCGAAGTATTGCACTTCAAAGTATATATTACTGTATTTTTTCGAAAGTAAAGAAAAGACACCCTTTCAAGTTATGAAATGAAGAGCAAACAATTGAGCTGTGTAAAAGACCTGATGTGTTTATTTCTAGTTGTTTAACCTGAACAGGATTTTCTTTTTTATCATAGTCATTTATATGTTGGAGTAAACATCATTATCACCACCAGTGTTTCCTTAGTTGTTTTCAGTGTCAGACTTAAACAATTCACCAGTAATTATCCAAATGATCATTTCACACTACTTGTTAGACAAAATTAATATTAAACAAAACACATCCACTTAATTGACAATTAGCATTCAATAATGCAAAACCAGTTGGTTATCAAAATTAGCAAAAAATAGTACAAAACTAATCAGTTATCAGCATTAACATTTTACCATGTGAAATTGCTGGTCACCACTTGTCCTGGCCGGGTCATCAATGGATGATATGGCTCCAGTCTCCCGCTCTCCAACAATTTTACCTTTACCCCAGCAGGGGATGCTACTCCTTCACTAAAACCAACTGACAGACTAGGATGTACTTAGGACTATTGCTACATAAGAACATAAGAAAGGTTACAAATGAGAGGAGGCATTTTGGCCCATCTTGCTCGTTTGGTTATTAGTGGCTTATTGATCCCTGAATCTCATCAAGCAGCTTCTTGAGGGATCCCAGAGTGCCAGCGTCAACAACATTACTGGGGTGTTGGTTCCAGACTCCCACAATTCTCTGTGTAAAAAAGTGCCTCCTATTTTCTGTTCTGAATGCCCCTTTATCTAATCTCAATTTGTGACCCTTTTCCTTGTTTCTTTTTTGAGGTCTAAAAAGTCCCTTGGGTCAACAATGTCAATACCTTTTAGAATTTTGTAAACACGTGTGAAAAGTAATCATTTAATATATTTGCTTTTTTTTTCTATTGATCTATGATGTTGCTATTTGTATCTCTTCGACATTTTGCTTCGTTCTTGAATATTCTTTTGCTGTTATAATATTGTAAAAACTGAATTTATTAAACATTATTCTGACCCATATTGATTCTGCATTGATTTTTTCTTCCAGATTTAACACCTGGGCTTCAAGACTATTTTTTATGTATAGTGCTACCCCTCTGTCTCTTCTGTCCAGCCTGTCTTTCCTATATGGTGTATACCCATTCATATTATATTCGTCTCCATCACTCTTGGATAACCAAGTTTCTGTAACACCTATCTGTGACAGAGAGAAAATGAATCTTGGTTATAAATCAACCTCCCGGACCTGTGAGATTGCAGAGGGAACAGAGTGACCCAGACTGGATGGTCTAACAATTAATTCCAGGGAAAGGTGGAAGTCGGCTATCTAGAAAGGCAGTGGTGCCATAGAACATCAAGTCATTGCCCTAGAAGGGAACCGACGTGGCAACTGCAGATTAGATGAGAAATGGTGGCACTCTCTAACCAAGGAGGCATTACTGACTGCACAAAAGGGGTTGTGGCTAAGTGATCTGTTCCTTGTTTATGGTTGAGAAGGACCTAATAGGACTGAGTATAAAGTTACAGTGAGTGTTCAGTGTTTATTTTGTTGAATTTTAATTGTACTTGTTGTCATTATTAGACGGCTAACACATACTGGGAGCTGACGCTTGTAAGGCCAGCACCAACCCAGACAACACTTCATCATTGTACACAGATAAATTATATTTCCCAGCTTGCACATAAACCACTCACTCTGGACTTGTGATTGTGTGTGTCTTTGTGTGTGTTAAGTATTATTATTTTGGGACTGTAACCCATCCAACAATGTAGCGAGGTATACTTGGAGTGGACGGGACAGGTTCAGCTCTTAACTTGGTCTCTGCTATTCAATAAGTCCAGAACAGTCCAAATCACACCATCCATCCTTGACCTTCCTTTGGATAAATAAATAAAGCAACAGTACATTTACTTCAGATCTAACAAATTAGTCCGCCTCTCTCAGTAATTAAATTAAACATCGGGTGAATTTATTGCAGATGATAACAACTCATTATTGTCTTTATATTGTCATCTAGTCAAAACATGTTAAATGTACAAAAAGCCAGTTTAACAAATAGATCAGCTAGGGGAATGGAAACATTTATCACTTTGTGATCTCAGGTTTCTTTTTATTGTTTTTGACTGGTGTTTGTCAAACAAGCTGTTTAAACTCCTCGATTTATCAACCTGTAATTCTCCATGTCTGAAATCACTTCCGGTGACGTCAATGGTTGGAAGAATCAGACCAGCGTAATGTAAATTGTTGTACAAATCATTTTTTATAAGAATTTGGGTATACATTATCATCGTCTCCCAAAACAAAAAGACCGGTTAAAAAGTGGCTGCAAGTACTGAAAAGAAAAATGTTCCTGATTTAAAATATTCACAAGTTTGATAGTGGGGAATATGCCTAGGCCTGCTTCTTGGGCTCCTGCAGTAAGAAGCAGAGAGCTATTCTGGAGGCTGAGGGAGCAGATGCTGGATTGTTCCAGGAGGAGCGCACCAGTTCCAGGAAGTCCTGGCAAAGAGGGAGGGCATGCTGAGGGGTGCCCTTTCTGCTGGCAGAAGTGGTTCCCCTTTCCCTCTTGTTCTGCTGGCCAGGGAAAGTCAGTGGCTGCAGCTGCACGCTGCATTAGGGCCCAGAATTCCTCCCTCTGTGACACTTGCTGCAAGGGCGTTAAGGAGCCTCCCGCCATGGCCTGTCGATGGAGGTGGCTGGGTCCAAGACGTTTGATCTGGATGCAGACAAGGACAGCTCGCCTGGGCTAGGGGGCCTAGGCAGAGGGGATAGGGAAGGACTGTGGAGGCTGGAGCTACCCGGTGGTGAAGTGCAGCCTGCTTTGAGATTTCAATAGGGTATCCAGCATGGTCTGCAGAGCCCTTAAAGTCTCTGCCAGCTCCACGAAGCGCCGCTCGGCCGAGCTTGGGTGCCTTCAAGGCGACTATGATGGTGAACGTCTGCCTGTGTGGAAAAGGGGAGTGGTGCCTGAGCGGCAACCATCTGTCTCTTGGGGAAGGGGACAGGTGCCTAAGCGGTGAGCGTCCCCTCGAGTGGTACCAACTCAGCGGTGACCATCTCGCCTTCCTTGAGAGGTATCAGTGGTAGGATAGGGGAGGGTGACCCAGATGAGTGTGAAAGCTCCCTGGTCACTGTAGCAGGGGGTGTCTTGGATGACCTCTGCGGAGCTCTTGGACCACTGATCTCATTCTCCCCTGGTTGGAGGAGAGAGACTGCTGGGGATAGGGCTGCTCTCTGTCACTTAGTTCTCCTTGAGAACTTCTGACATGGAGAGCAGTCCAGCTGACCTGCCATTGCCTTGGCTGCGTGTTCTGGCCCTAGGTACCTGGCGCAGCATCGATGTTCGTCCTGCCTGGGCAGCTTAGCTGAGCACCTGTCACACTGGTGGAAGCCAGCTGAAGACCCAGTCGACTGCACTGACATGTTTGCAGTTGTTTTTTTGTTTTTTTTTAAACTGCTGTGTTCAATGAGCAGCCTGCAGACACTTTTTTTTTTTTTTTTAAACGATTCACCGTGCCGAATCAGGTTGACGTCGAGATGCACAAGGTCAGTGCCGAGTCGATCAGCTTTGATGTTGATGCCGACGTGTAGCACTGGGCTGCAGATGGCTTCAAAGCTATTCCCAGTTGCCAAATCAATCGGTGCCAGGATCGACGCCTAGAAAAGTGCTGTCGGTGCCGAGTGGGCGGAGCCGAGTCGATTGCTGCTGAGATTGATGCCGACGTGTAGCACGGATGGTGCCGGGCTGTAGACAGCCTCGAAGCTATTCCCAGGTGCCAAATCAATCGGTGCTGGGATCCGGGCAGAGAAAAGCGCTGTCGGTGCTGAGACATTCAACGCCGATTGGACCTGTTCCAAGGTCGGTGCCGATAGTAGGCAAGGTCGGGGCCGAGCTGTAGGCGGCGTCGAAGATGTTTACACCGGTGCCGAGTCAACTGGGACCGAGTAGGCGCTGTTTTCTCAACCTCGCAATCAGCGGGAAAAACCGTGTTCGATGCCGGGGTATGCAGCCGATTCAATCAGCATGGTCGCTGAGGGCAAACGCAGCTGTGCTAGGAAAGCCGAGGATTGAGAGCGGCGCTAGGCCCAAGCTGTCTTTTTTTTTGGTCGTTGTGGCCGATTAAATCAGCGTAAAGGACGATGCTGCGAGTCCGCGGGGTCTCCTTACAACACCACAACAGTTCTCACATGGTGTATCAACTACACAAGGCCTTGTGCAGTGAAAAGAGCAATGGCTGCTCACTAATCTCTTCAGAGGGGTCGATACCAGCTCTAGTCAGAAAACTGATGCGAGAATAAAGGAAGGGCACTCTTTTAGACACACTGGAAGCCTTTTACACTTTACACTTGAAGATTTTACCATGAATTAATCTTTAGTTTGTGGATAAATCCAACAAATTAGCCAAATTCGGTACATAAAAGCAAAAGCGATGTGCTACTGTGAGGATGTCCCTCTTCAGCAGGAGGTGGGAGGGACTTCCCCCTCACAACAGGGCCCTGATAGGGCAGCTTTTGTATATTTGCTCAGAGATTGATGGTCAGAGAGGCTCTTCCCATTCGGTAATGGTTGTCATTCGAATTGAAAGGGAACCTAATTTACAGAAAGCAAGCAGCCCCCTTATAACAATAGTGTTGTGGTGAGACTCCATCCTAGTTCAGACACATGAAATAGATTTTCACCAAACAACAATAACCAGATAGCTGGCCTTATGAGGCTCCGTAGGGATAAAATAAAATAAAGAGCAAGGTACGAACAAGGCAAACTATGAAAAAGGTAAAAAAATCAACCTGGTAAATCAGTAATGTTTTTTGTTTTTTTTTTTTTTTTTTTTTTGTGTATAAAACATTTTGCAGGATCCCTGGGTGTCAAATATCTTTCTCTCTCTCTCTCTCTCTCTCTCTCTCTCTCTCTATATATATATATATATATATATATATAATGTGTCTGTGTGTGTGTGTGTATCTGTGAATCCCAGAATAAGTCTGTTTTCCTAAAAAAGACAATAAATGCATCTCTTTGAACACCAACAATCACCACAAATTGCTTATCGCCATATCCCATGAATACATTCTATTTGTTTCGTAAACAGATTCAAAGTTTTGATTTAGGATCAACTTAAACATAATATATTTGTTCTTATAAATGATGTAGGCCAACCACATATTTAACAATAAGATGTCAACATATTTATCAAATGACCTTCTCCTATTGTGCACAACAAATTTAGATACATACAGTAATCTCTAGTTCAATGCTCTCCACACCTGTTGATAACTTGGTACAGTTCGAAAACTACAAACCGGTATGTAATTCAGTATGTTAACATAGCATTACTCCACAGGCTTCATTCGACTCCGTGAAGTACAATGAATTAATTCTACAGGGAGATGCAAAACCTTTGTCTATAGCTGTACTGATAATTCACTGCATTCTAATAGATAAATTACAACTGTACATGCAATACTGGCAAAATACAATAAATGTATCCTCGATTTACAGATTTAAAAAAACTGTATAGCAAGATTTAAAAAAAAAAAAAAAAAATATATATATATATATATATATATATACTGTATTTTACCCATAGTATTAATGTTATAGTTTATTACATATGATGTAACCAGTGTCCTAACCAGAGCTGACATTCCACCGAAGTCAAACTTTCAAGCTCTAGCTGCAGTATTTATATGACTGCTTGATATCTATTATTCAGCCTCCAAATCTATGTTGCATGGCAAACCAACAGAGAACATTAAGGAGTCTTTTGTACTTTACCTGAATTTTTACATGACCTTCAGCATTGATGATGCAAAAAAAACAACTGAGGACACAACCTCGGTGTCCTCATAGCTAATAACTACTGCTTGGAACTTTGTGTCTAAAAAACAAAATCATCACAATGCACAAACAGTATCCCCAGATCGCTGTCAGCCACGACGCTAGAACAGAAATGGAACTAAATAATTTCATAAACAGGCTGAAACCTTTTAATTTTCCACACTGAGCAAGCTGAGCGTCTCGGAGTCTGTCTGTCTCATGAAATTCCGCCTTATCTAAAAGAATGGTCAAAATTCAGTATTTAAAGAGAGATGCTTTTGGGATATTAATTTGTTAAGTGCGTTCATAGAATTGTGTTTTTGCTTATGAGTTGTAATGAATGCATTTGTACTGTGGGCTAGATTTTGAGATGCACATGTGTTTTTTTTTTTATAGAAACATTTTTATACTAATTTTTGTACTTGATAACATTAATGAAAAAATCCAATCGATGAATATGATTAATCAAATTGATCCATATTGTTACATGATTGATTTATTAAAATGTTTGGATATACTGTTACTTGATTGATTACTGTCTTGTTCACAGTTATCTTAAAATAGCATTAGAATATGTTTTGTTGGATTTTTTAATTTTTTTTGACTGATTCAGATTTTGCTGCTGATGTATTTATTTTCAAAAGAGTTTCTTTAGGTTGTGCTGCAGCAGCGCTGTGTTTTTTCTTTGAGTTTTTTTTTTTTGGGGGAGCGGGGGGGGGGTGTCTACTTCACAGTCTTGTATCAGGGCCCAGTAAACCCTAGAGTCAAAACTGAGTTAATCTTTTAATGATTTAAATCATTTAGATCTGCCACTGTTTATGTTAGTTGATTAGACTCAGATCAGTCTTAACTTATTTCAAGCAGAAGAGCAGTCTGTACCAGCAGCTGAATAAAGGGTTAACTTGACAGCTAAAAGTTCAACGAGACACTTCATCACAATGAGATCTTAGCTGAGATGAAGGGAGCTGAATTTTCTAAACAGCTGGCAGTGCTACGATAAGGTCCTGTGATGATAATGCAGACCCAGAGATCAAAAACTCATGTTTCTTAGTCCTGGTCACCCATACTTCACTTTGAGGCAAGGCTTTAAATACATTGTGAATGTATCATCGCCAGACTCCCTGCTATGGATACAGGCATTTCAACATGAATTACTCAGAACTTGTAAATATTTTATACCTTTTCGTAACGGCTCCCAGATCTTTACAAATCCCTTGCTGGAGTGTTTCCATCACTTTGGCATTTATTATATACCTCATATCAAAATTATCGCCAGCTTCACAAATCATCTCGTAACATTAATTGGACTAGTATTACCAGCTAAAAAACATACAAGGGCTTGGTTAAACTTCGAACACTCTGAATACCTCTTTTAAAAAGCTTAAATGTGCAAAGTAAAAGTATTAAAATATATAATAATGGTTCAATGTCTTCTTTGTTAGTTAAAAATGACTGTCTACCTTGTTCTTAAAGTTTTACTTTAAAAAAAAGTCTACAATTACCCACCGTGCAACAAAATAAGTTAGTTTTTCCTTCAAGTGTAATTATTATTATTATTATTATTATTTATTATTATTATTATTATTATTATTATTATTATTATTATTCACATTTACCTTATTAGTTGGCTTTTTGCAATCATTCAAATCACAGGACAATATAACCAAGATAGAGAGTAAGTGTGGCTGGCAGAGTTGAAAGGTCACACTGTCACATGATTTGAATTGAATGAACATGTCCACCATATGGGACTCTCCAGTGAAGTTCAAAGACAGTTTTAGAGATTTAGAGAAAAATAGTAGCTGTGGATGTGGTCAATTGTATGCACAGCAATGACATCAGATATCCAGATTTAGAGGGTTATTTTATTGCCATAATATAATCCAGTACAGTTTGCTGTGCTTTTAATAATGTACTTTTAATAAGGGATGGTTGGATCTATTTTTATAAAATGAGAAACTATTTATTTGTCCAGATACATATTACTGACTACATCCTATATTAATATTTTCATATAATAGCCAACTGACAATCTACTGAATTGCTCAACCCTCCAGGGTCAACTTGCCAGAAGTTTCTCTCTCATTTCATTTCATTTTGTTTTTTGGATGACTGCAAACACGGTTTGAGTCATTTGCACCATTGACATAGTTTGTTCAGAAAATTATTGTGCCTGAAGTGAACTGGAAAAAGAGAAAAAGGGTATAGTGAACCGTGCAGTCACAACTGTTTTATCCTGACCTAAGAAATATTTCTACAGTCAGCACTTCCCACTGGGCTGGCACAGTGTTTATTTTTGCAAGACATTGAGCAGAATAGACATTAATATACACCCAAGCCTGTGTCTGAGCTTGTTGCAACCTGTTAATTACAGCATGCGTCTGTGCACTTTCTGCTTATTGAGCCCTCTAGTATAATGATTGCTTTGATGAAATAAATCTGGATTTTTGAAAATACGTCTGACATCTTATTAGCCGAGTGCAGATGAGCACCAGCATGTAGCCGTTTAATGGAATGAACATGTTCTTATTTATAAGTCTGTTATCATATTATTTTCAAGTCAGTCCCATTGGCAGATGATAAAGTAGCAGAAGAGACCTTTATGCTGTTTGGAGATATATTGATTCAATTAAAGAAAGTGAAGTGATTGTTTACATTTTAAATCAATCTAATTGCTGTAAACATAGTGATTTATATATTAGGTAGGTATCCAGTAAAAAACTGGCACGCAAGTCCATGCCAGTTTTAACTTATTATCAGCCAATAGTGGGATTTTCATCTGCCAATAGGTAGAGATACTGACCTGTGCTACCTCTTTTTCTAGTTCTGTACAAGGGTCAACTCAGTAAAGTCTTTGTTTTTGAGAGCAGCTTTATTGGGAATATACTTGGTTGCTTAGTTCATCAAGCTTGAACGTGACAGCTGGACCAGGATACTAAAGATTAATGTTTTTTTTTTTTTTTAATTAATGTAATAGATTCTCCCAGGACTGTTTTCTTACTAGTTCTTTGTCAGGATTATTGAATTTATGTAATTTATGTGTGGTAGTATTCGTGTGAAAAAGGAGATGCATGTATAACAGACTTGTAGGACTCGAGTTAGACTAGTTGCATTTTTTGTGACTCAGACTCGGATTCTAGTTACGGCATCAAAAGACTCAGACTCGACCTTGTGTGACTCGGACTCGGACTCGAACATTTGGACTCTGTAACTCGAAGACTCGAACATTTTCCATTACACAAGTAATATTACAGTTACTAGGAAACTGTGCACAAAAACCCACCCAACAAAACATTATCCAATCACTGGTTAGCCATGTTGTCTTTGCAGCCAATCATAGTAAGAATAAGAAATTTGAAGTGAGTTCGGTTGTAGTGTAACCCCTCCCAACACACAAATCTAACTGCAACCATCACAGATCACGTTTTTTTTTTCTTTTTTTCTCTCTTTTGCATTAAGTTTTATAAGGAATAAAAAATGTCAGCATAGTAAACAAGTAAGTAATTATTTGGCTTTTAATGAGCCTTGTTCTTTACTACTTTAAACTGTGATCTAAGTTTTTTAAGCACTGTAGAAATACATTTCTAAAACTGCATTCTTGAAAAATACGTAATTTGGTTTTGCTGAGCTCCCTGAATCTCTGGAATATAACGTATTTGCTTGTACAGAAAACAATAGAACATTGGTCAGCTTAATAATTTTGAGTTTACTGAAAACAAAAATGAATGAAAAAAGAATAATCATATATGTTATAATCATTCTTTTAGAGCTTCTTAATTCATATCAGAAAGTCGCAGTGTGATTACATATTCTGTGCTTTGCTTCTAATTCTCAGCACACGCCATCACTGTTTGCAAGCAATGTCAGTTAATTATACCTGGCAAATTCAATGTAAAACCAGGCAATAAAGTCACAAATCAAAAAATTGCCTACTGTAAAACAGGCAGATATATCGGACTGATATGACAGAAGTACTGATTGATAGGAAAAAAGAACGATAGAATAACTTAATACCACTTCATTTACAAAAATGAAAATAATGTATTGTAGCTCTGGCTCAAACAGGCACGAGCCCTAGGACTACCGGATCTGGTTTTGGGACTATCAGGAGGATTGGGGTTATTAAAAGACTTGTATATAGTTGATTATTGCATTGTTATTGTGTTGTGTTATGTGTTGCATGCAGCTTGTAACCTGTTCTTGGTGTGAGTGCTTGGCAGGCTGAAATTAACCAGGAAAACGGTTCATGTTTACTGCTGTAGACGACGATTGATTACTTGCGTCTGCCAGGAAACTGATCCAGCAGGTCTCAAAAAGTACTCCTTGAATTTGTCATGGATGTCATATGCTAGAAGAGATGCATTTGCTACCATGTTCATGTTCAGTTTGACACTGTGCGAACTCCCGTCCACATCTGCTGGTTCGGAAAAACCTTCAGACTGCTGGACAAAGTTATGCAATACACAGGTTGCCTGCACAACTTTTTCAACTTTTTCTGGTTTCAGCAGCAGCCTCCGTTGGTACACACGCCACCTTGCCGATAGTATACCCAACGTGTTTTCAACTACCCGTCTTGCTCTAGACAGCCTGTAATTGAAGATCTTTTTCTCTGGGCAGTTTTGCGTCATGTTCCTGGATACGGTCTCATTAGGTACTGTTTAAGAGGAAAAGCCTCATCACCAACTATACCATGGGGCTTACCATGTTCAGATCCTGGTAGTGGTGTATCAGGAGGCATGCAATAGCTTCATTTTCTTTTGTGTGGGTACCGGCATCACCTTGGGACCCAATGCGTTCCATATGGCTTCACATGTCTCCTCAACAGTATTTTTAACTGTTGACTTTCCCACTCTATAGCTGAAGACTATTGTCATAAAAGAAACACCTGCTGCCAGCATTTAGGCTACACTCTCACAAGTGAGAGATGTTTGAATAAACATTTACCTCAGACATATAGCTAATTTCTCAAGTGGGCTAATCGCCTGCCTCCATGTAATGTGCTTTGTTTCGATGCAATCTTTTATGATCTTTGGAGAGATGAAATTACTTCTTCAACTAGTCAAATTCAAGCTATTTTACCAATCTATGGTATTCACCGAGGCGAGAAGGAGACCCATTTCTTCCTCATCACTGGAACTCCAATCCATCATTTTTTGAGTTGTTGTACAGTGCTGGGAGGTGGTGAACAGTCTTTCTTTTTTTTTATTGCTGCTTCAAAACCATTGATGTGTGTCCACCAAGCAAAACTGTATTTCCCCGCGCCACCCCGCTTCACTCCCCGCTAGCGGTGCTGCTGCGGTGATGTGTGTCCTAGGCTTTAGACGACTGTCTACGCGTCTTTGCAGAGAGTGACCATCCGAGCAGACTGAGAGAGCACAGCATGCCAATCCAGCAATGTGTGAATGTGAGAGCTAGTATCCATTTCCCAAGAGCTTGAGATACTATTCTAAAAGAGCTGGAAATAAACGGTTCTAACTGCCTTCAGCTTGAAATCTGCCTAAAGTGTCTTTCATTCTACACCCTCTGGGAACTCACACACATGGTCTTTACAGTATTATGGATGCAGAAAAAACACATTAGCAATACACTGTGCAGCGTCAACCTAGAAATCTGTCTATGAACATTTTTTAATACCATTATGAACCTACACAAAGGGAAAATACATACATATATTATGGTTTGTTTAAAAGAGAAGAGATAAAAAATAAAGTATCCGAAATCAAGTGAACTGAAGGATAATCTTGTAAATGCATCATTGTATTAAAGACTTAATAAAAGTGCAAATGCAATGATTGTGAAACACAGTATGTTGGGAGGCGGATCAGGATAGTGTAGAGGGTGGTGTGTGTGTGTCTGCAAGGGGTTGCATGGTGGGTATGTGCGTGCAGAGGTTGCATGGTAGTTGTGTGTGCACGAGCAGGGTTTGCATGGTGTTTGTGTGTGTATGCAGGGGTTACATAGTGTGTGAAAATGTGTGTAGGGGAATTGGGGTGCAGGTTTGGCGCAAAAGACGTGGGGGCAGGGGTCAGAGTAAGGGTCGGGGGAGCAAGAGGGTATAAGGGGGGTTTTGGAAAAGACAGGGAGATTGGGGGAGACAAGAGTGTCAGAGAAGGTTGTGTTTGAGGTTCTATTATGAAAATGGCATGCAAATATTATCATATGCAATACTTTGGGTCTTGTACGTTTTTTTTTTTTTTTACTCGCACAACTTTGCTGTGGAGTTCTCATGAATTGTTTTTTTTATTTTAAGAAAAATTGATTGTCTGTTTCCAGTTTAAGTTTAATGGTAAATGTACCTATTTTTGACAATAGGAAAACATCCATCAGATCACAACTGATTGCACCTGTACCAAAATCTGACCACTTGCAATCTGACAGCGTACCGCTTTTAGACATTTTATAGGTCAAGTTTTTGTGCACTAACCACATTCTGATGATGTACCGCTTTCTAACACTACAATGGTTCTCCAGATCACAGCTTCTATCAAATTGAAAAACAATGTCCACAAACTTGAAGCTTATCTATAACCTTCAGGTCCATTCAAACAGTATTCTAATTCCAATTCCAAAAGAAAAGATAGTGACAGACAAGTTGAAAAAGGCATGTAAATAGAAAAATCTAGCTAGAAAAAATAAATCAATCATATATTTTTTTTTAATTATTATTTGTGCCTTTATCCTCAGGGATATCTGACAACATCCGCTAGGTAAGCTGTACCCCCTCTGCTACCACTAGTTTAATGAAAATGTATTTGAGTTTGTCGGACTTGGACTCGAATGATAGTGATTCAGACTCGGACTCGACACTCAGGACTCAGACACAGACTCGGACTCGAGGATTGAGGACTCGACTACAAGTCTGATGTATAGTATAATATTTTAAAACATTAAAAAGTGACTAAATGCTATTACATTTAAAACTAGTCCTGCAGTGGGCTAATGTACCATTTCAAGTAATACAGTACCTTACCCACCTTCACAAACTCTGTAAGCTGGCCTTGGTACATAAAAGGGTAGTAACCAAATGGGTTGCCAGGGCCTTTAAGTCAGTGACATCCTTCTGTTTCCACATGGTTGTTGTTTGACTAGTTGCACATAGCGCTCACACATCACATCTTTTTTTTTAAATGTATTTATTTAGTCCATTTGAAGCTACAGACTAGATATTAGACAAGTTCTATCTAAGCCAAGCAAATATGGCTGTTAAATTATCAGAAAAAAGTCAAACAAAACGTGCATATGATGCATTTTATCATACTGACACATCGAGTATTACCAGCAATATGAAAACACAGTGCTCTACGTGATTTACATTTGACATAAAAACAATTTCAGTGTTGTTACAAAGGAAAAATAGGATTAAGCTTTGCATTTTTCTTTTGGTGCAGTTCTATTGGTTGTTTTTTTCTACACAGCTGGTGGATGTTTAATTGAAAATAGCATCAGCTGAAAAATAATGAAACGGTGGTGTTCTCTAGAGGTTTAGTGTACAGAAATGGAATGTTCAGCAGAGAGAACAAGATAGATTACGTTATGTCTTTTACAGAAGCGTATTTTTCCAGACACCCCCTCAGTAAATTCCATCTGTGCAAAATCTCAAAAGTTTATTATTCTGCAGAGGGGGAGTCTCTGTGTGGGATTTTTTTTTTTTTTTTTTTTTTTAGTTTGAAGGTACCAGCTGGCAATTCAAACTGACAAAGGTGTCTAGTTCCTAAAATTGTACTTCTGGATTCCATGATCACAGCCCACACTCAGTGCACCCCTACATACTGTTGGTGTCAGGTCTCCTTTGGTCTTGAGGGGACAAGGAATTCTATTAGGTTTCACAGTTGGCTTACATCATGTAAAGTTTATATGTTTTGCATACAGGAAACCAATGGAATTGTATGATAATGTAATCAGATTGGTCTTGCAGGAAACTGGAGTTACATGTCTTTTATAAAAATGCGGCGATTGTGGGATTCAAATCCCTCAATGCAGATCCAAAAACCTCAAAGATCTTTAAATTGCCAGGTCAAAGTCCTGGACTAAGGGAATTAGATTCAGGAGATACTTGAATTAGAAACTTTCTGTAGTTCTGACAAAACAGGACAGCAAATACCTCCCTACTTACTGTGCTAAATGGTACAGTCTTCTCTACTCAAGATGACCTGTTTCTACCTGTATCCCCACTCATTTGGTTAACTACGCCCTCCTGCCACCTTTAAGCTCTCTTCTCAAATATCCTGTAAGGAATTGCTTTGCTAATTTTCCTGCTTTCAGGACATCGACTTGTTCTAGCCACCTAGGTTAAAATGGCCAGAAAACAAATCATACATAATACATTCTAGTGTTACAGGCAAGTTATTACTTTCTCTGTGAGCGGGTGATAAAAGATCCTAAATTTATAGATGGCCTATATTGATTCTACAGAAGATGATGGACAGAGAATTCCTTGAAAGCACCCATTCTGTCTCACAGGTGGCCTGACTAATCCACTTCTGAATAATTAACCAGCTACATTGGTTTAAAGCAACAAAAGGTATTGTACTGACTTTAGAAAATGGACTAATCTGAAGTGGCTGCAAAAACTAATTAGTGTGTCAAGGAAAGACGCAGGCATTGTAACTGGAGAACATAGGGTTAGGTAATGGTCCTTGGAAGGTGGAGAATAGAACTGCTTTTGTAGGTAATTAATTAAAATAAATGGTATTACTGTGACCAGCCTTTGTTCTCCGGTTTACTGTCAGCAGTGGATGAACATGATTTGCAATGATGCACTCGTAACAACTCACATTGAACACTGAACAAGTTCTAATCTCCACTCATCTTTATTTCTGTACCAGAAACAATAGGTGTGGTTCTATGTTAGTTCTGAACTAGACTAAAAGCACCAAGCTTAATTCATTTAGTGCCCTGTCCATGTGTGAACCACTGCTCATCCCAAACTACTAGTCACTTAACAAATGCAGTACGGCTCATATGAAAGAAAGCTGCACTTTAACTGCAAAGTACAGTCTAATAACGGAATAATTACTAGCAATGTTTTCTATATGCTAAGTAAGTGCAATGTATTGGGTTGGCCTTAGTAGCTGTTACAGTACTGACATCACTCTAAGACACATGGTAGCCGCTTGACTGCTGAGCTAGTGTCAACAAGTCAACAACTGTTTCCAGGGGGGGGGGGGGGGGGGGGGGGGGGATTTAGTTATTTTAATTAATGAGTAAATTTGATTAATGGTTGTTGTATTATGGTTTGTTGTGCACCATTTATTTATTTATTTTTTTAATTATTTCAGTTGTGAATACAGATTTGGCTTCTAAGGAACCAGCCACCATCAATCACTTCCAGGTGCAGCATTTCAGCTCACCTGTAGGAGATCAATTGTATTAGACCCGTCTATATATAAACCGGACAGAAAGAGCAAAGGGAAGAGAGACTGAACAGGAGAGTCCGCTGCAAATAGAGTCCACTGCACAGAGAGTCCACTGCACAGAAGAGTCTGCTGCACAGAGAGTCTGTTGTACAGAAGTCAGCTGCACAGAGAGTCCACTGCACATAGTCCACTGCACAGAAGAGTCAGCTGCACAGAGTCCACTGCACAGAAGAGTCCACTGCACAGAGTCTGCTGTAGAGAGTCCACTGTACAGAGATTCCACTGCACAGAGTCTGCTGCACACAGAGTCCACTGCACAGAGTCTGCTGCACAGAGAGTCCACAGCGCAGAAGAGTCCATTGCACATAAGAGTCGACTGCACAGAGAGACCAGCACCAAGGAAAAGACAAAGCCAGATGAAGCACCACCATCCAGAAACAAGAGAGGATGAATATTGGAAATTAACCAGGGTAGTATGCTGTCTTTGCATTTGAAAATATAACTGTCGTTAAATGATATCAGCGGAAACTAATCGAAGTAGCTTTTGTAGTATATGCTGATGAGCAAGGAACTGTTAGGGAGTCAGTAAATATCCATTAGACAGCTGGAGATTATTTGGACTAAATACTGTTGCTCTGTATTACCATCTAGGACTGTGCAGTACCCCCTGAGTGTTGCCCAGAAGTTTGCCTGCCTTTGTTCCTCCATGTGCGGTCCTTGGTGGTACCCTGGAATCCAAAATTACTTGTGTAAAACAATAAGAAATACAAGGGTTAATACATTTATAGTATTAATTTTTTATACTTACCATTTCAAATGTTGACACTAGCTCTTTAGCTGAATAGTAAGATGCCATCTTTGAGCTATGAAGTTAAGGTTAAGTTCAGCTTCTGTTTTGCCATTTAAATCGATAAGCTGAGATGGCAGCCTATTTTAGTGGTGCCCTATAGGTGACTTTGTCAAACTAGTCAACCATGTCCTTGACCAAATAATAGTAGTAGGCGGGTGTGATATAATTAGGCCAGAATTTAATCAAATCAAACAAAAAAAGCTGTGTTCAGCAGTGTTCCAATAGATCCAGTAGAATCCTGTGACATAAAGACTGAGGGTCAGATGTTCATTGATCTCGTGAGCATATTTGATCCATAAATTACTAAAATGGAGATTTTTCAATGGTGGGGAAAATGTACGGTAAGTGGGTTCCTCAGTCTTTCTGAAGGCAGATATTGTACCACAGTGTTCCTCCCACTAATCCTTCAGTAAGCTACTAATTTGTGCTCCAAAACACACACACTTCAAAACATTAAGTAGGGCCACGTACAAAAACAAAATAAAACACTATAAAAAACCTCACACAAAACCACAAGCAAAAGAGTAACAACTTTCTCTATTATATCCTCCTCTGTACTGCGTCACTTTTCAGACTTAATGATATATACCAGTGGCAGCCATGAAGGCTACAATATGATGCATTCAGCTATTAGGAAATGCACACTTCATGCATTAAAATCATGCAACATTACCACAGGGATAGTCCATAATTTGATGGATGACAACCTTTCAATTCAGTTAGTGGCCAAGTGTCTCCACAGCCACTCAATAAGCTGCAGTGTGGGAATAGATCTTGTAGAGAATTACATGAATAAATGACTTAAGCTTTGCACTTGTGTTTTTATAGTGTCACCAGAGCCCCTTGATAAAATGAAAACGTTATTATGTACAGTTGAGAGTACATATTTTTTAAACACTAGTTTTCCATTATTTGTATTATGATAACCCTTTTCAATAATAACATAAGCTTAATATTTGTTAACAGTTATTATTGTGCAACAGAGAAAATTACATGTGCTAAAATTGCCTCATTCATTATTTTGAAATTACTAGTAATGGTAAAGTTTAACTAGTTGTTAAAATAAAGTGCTGGCTATATATCAAGTACTGCAAATCTTACTACTCATCCCCACTCCAAAACAGGAACGATGACAGACTTATATATAAACAACTGGTGTCTCCAGTCAAGTTACCAGCCACCTCACTATCAAACTCATTGTCTCCCTGACAGTGTGTGTGTGTGTGTGTGACCTTTTTACACTCTATACAGTTCAGTATTCAAGGATGAAAAGATTCTCCCTGGAGACAGAGCTAAGCCAGGTGTCATTTAGCTTGCCGGCACTATCACCCCACTCTCGGTTCATTGGCTCCAAAACCGCTGTTTCAGTGAGTTCCACTGGACGCCTTGTCTCCCCCTCCGCAGGTTAGGTCCTGAGAAGTGACAGCTAGCATTCAGCCATGCCAAGTCTTTCTAATTGGCAAGCACCATTTGGAAAGGGAAGCAAGTGGTTTACAGTTACTGAACTCATAAAGGGGTTGGGGGAGGTGCAGGATTAAGAGGCAATGTGGCCTTGTATTTCCATCCGATGAGGAATATGAGTCAGGGGATACTGTTTGGAAAAACTAACTTTGACTATGATGTACCCTAGGGCAAAAAGTAGCCTGACCTCTACATAGCCCCTTAATACAGCCAGGTCTTAAATGATTTGCAAGAGTGATTCCTATAAAAAAACACATATATATATATATATATATATATATATATATATATATATATATATATATATATATATATATATATATATATATATATATATAGTACTGTGCAGAAGTTTTAGGCAGGTGTAAACAAATGCTGTTAAGTAAGAATGCTTTCAAAAATAGACATGTTAATAGATTATATTTATCAATTAACTAAATGCAAAGTGAATAAATAGAAGAAAAATCTAAATCAAATCCATATTTGGTGTGACCACCCTTTGCCTTCAAAACAGCATCAATTCTTCTAGGTACACTTGCACAAAGTCAGGGATTTTGTAGGCATATAGTCAGGTGTATGATTAAACAATTATACCAAACAGGTGCTAATGATCATCAATTCAATATGTAGGTTGAAACACAATCATTAACTGAAACAGAAACAGCTGTGTAGGAGGAATAAAACTGGGTGAGGAACAGCCAAACTCAGCTAACAAGGTGAGGTTGCTAAAGACAGTTTACTGTCAAAAGTCATACCCAATGGCAAGACTGAGCACAGCAAAAGACACAAGGTAGTTATACTGCATCAGCAAGGTCTCTCCCAGGCAGAAATTTCAAGGCAGACAGGGGTTTCCAGATGTGCTGTCCAAGCTCTTTTGAAGAAGCACAAAGAAACGGGCAACGTTGAGGACCGTAGACGCAGTGGTCGGCCAAGGAAACTTACTGCAGCAGATGAAAGACACATCATGCTTACTTCCCTTCACAATCGGAAGATGTCCAGCAATGCCATCAGCTCAGAATTGGCAGAAAACAGTGGGACCCTGGTACACCCATCTACTGTCCACAGAATTCTGGTCAGAAGTGGCCTTCCTGGAAGACTTGCGGCCAAAAAGCCATACCTCCGACGTGGAAACAAGGCCAAGCGACTCAACTATGCACGAAAACACAGGAACTGGGGTGCAGAAAAATGGCAGCAGGTGCTCTGGACTGATGAGTCAAAATTTGAAATATTTGGCTGTAGCAGAAGGCAGTTTGTTCACCGAAGGGCTGGAGAGCGGTACACGAATGAGTGTCTGCAGGCAACAATGAAGCATGGTGGAGGTTCCTTGCAAGTTTGGGGCTGCATTTCTGCAAATGGAGTTGGGGATTTGGTCAGAATTAATGCTCCTCAATGCTGAGAAGTACAGGCAGATACTTATCCATCATGCAATACCATCAGGGAGGCATCTGATTGGCCCCAAATTTATTCTGCAGCATGACAACGACCTCAAACATACAGCGAAAGTCATTAAGAACTCTAGAAAGTCGTCATTAACGCAGCTCACATTGTGTGGAAGTCGATTGAATATCGGTAACTATATATATATATATATATATATATATATATATATATATATATATATATATATATACACACACACACACACACACACACACACACACACACACACACACACACACAATAGCACTGCTATTATCCACCTTTCCCCTTCTGTACTTTTGTGTTTACAGGATTCCTGATGTAAAGTACACTGCCTGTAACCTCTTTAGAGAGCTATGAGGAGCTGAGTTCAGTGGCGTGGCCATGATTGCACTCCTTGGCTGTCTCTGCTGTACCTGCACTGAATGAGCAGCTGTCTTAAAACTCCATTGCTGTCAACTTCATACCTTTAAAGATATACCAGACCATGCCGAAATACAGAACACAAAAAGACTTTCCAGGTGAGAAGTGCTGATAAATGGCTTGTAAAGATAATACCTTGCACCTGTCAACGAGTGACACTTTAAAACACTCTGGAGCTTTTTTTTGTCTCCAGGACAAAAACATTACGTGGACTGCTTACTTAAAACATCTTCTAAATACTGACAGTTACAAGTAAAATGAACAACTAGGAATAAAAACAAAAACGAATGGATATCTTACAAATATATACATATATATTAAGAATAAAATCAATCTGCATAATATATGTAACAAATTATTGCACTTAAACATCACACACGATTCCTGACTCCATTATCAGTTTTCTGATACAAAGCCCATCTCTTCAATGTTTCAATTTATTTGATTATCCATCACAGCCCACATTTATTTATTTATTTATTTCTTGCATGTGCAAATCAGTCTGTATTGTGTGCAACTACACGGTGCAACAACAACAACAAAGCAATCAAGACCAGCTACTGAAATGTAAACCAATTAATCATTAAACAGTTTTAGATTCTGTGATTAATTTTTTTTAATCTCTGATCTTTAGTTGTTTTTGTGCATTTTCATTTGCAAGTGAACTGTGACTATGTTCTGCGATTTTGAATACTGACTTTGGATACTGTTTTAATTCTGGAAACTGTTATATATATATATATATATATATATATATATATATATATATATATATATATATATATATATATATATATATATTTTGCTAAATTGCATTGCTGTCTTTAAGTTATATTGAATAAGGCAATTCCATTTTGTTAATGGTACTATTCTTTTAAAGTTTACCATAGTAAAATATTAGCAAAGTGTAAGTGCAGTGAAAGCATGGTATAGCATTGTAAAGCCCAGAGCGGTATGGTAAAGATTTTTAAAAAACTTATCAAAACATGGTAAACTATGGTAAATACATAGTATAACTATGGGAAAAGCATGGGAAAACTACACTGAAAAATAAAATGACCATGCAAACTTGTATAAGGGTTTTCCAAAGCCCCCCATCTTTCCATGGCAACACATACTAAATCTCGATTTGTGAGACCGGGATGCACACTGTCTGACCATTTTATTTGGATTTTACCTGATTGGATTTGGCATTCTCCTAGTATACCTTGGGTCTGTTGATTACTGGAAAGGCGAAACAAATGCTATATAATTGGGAATGAAGTCGTACCCAAGTCAACTTGTATCCTGATGCCGATGACTACGTTTTAGACAATAATACAATTCAGCAGTGTGGGATCAACTTGAATGACAAATTCAACTTCACGGTCTACCTCTCTCCACCAGTTTCATGAAATATGAATGACTGAATGGATTAACATCCCGTGAGACACCTTTCACCACCTTGTTCAGTCTATGTCGCATCTTAACCAAGGCAAACAGTGGCCCAACCCAATATTAGTTTCAGGACTTAATGAAATGGCCAGGTATTATATAAGTATGTTTCGTCACAGTAAAGGGTCAATTACATTGTGGCAAGGTGTGTTGCAGTGCGCAGGTGTAGTGGTGATGCAGTGTTTAAGATAACGACAGACAACAAAGTACTGGTGAAATGGTGGTTTCATTTGTAACCCAGTTGTCTCATGACAACAGTAAACAATAAATGGGGGACTGGCAGTACACAACAATATGAACTGCTCAGCTAAATAAACACAGTGTTCAGTCCTGAAATAATAAGCACAGTATTTAAACACACACAATATACAAACACGAGTCCAAGTCCAGGGTGAGTGCTGTTAGTGCTAGTGGTGCAAATACAATTTATCCGTGAACTGTAGTGCAGTGTTTTTCGGGTTTGTTCTGGCTTTAATCAACAGCTCTGGATGGTGTTAGTCGTCTAATAAATAACAAACAGTATAATTAGAACGGACAAAACAAATACACACTCACAATAACATTTCACTCATCCTTTAGCATTTTCTTAACCATAAACAAAGAAACAGATCACCTAGCCACATCCCCTATTTGTACCTTCAGTCACGTCCCTTTGGTTAGCAAGTGCAGCTGTTTCTCCTCCAATCCACGGTTGCCACGTCGTTTTCCCTCTGGAGCGATGATTTAATGCACTGCAGCTGTGCCCCCTTTCTAGATGGCTGATTTCCACCTAACCCACCAATAACACCATGTAACAATATCACTATTTCCAATGGGAAAACGGGCAAATGTGTGTCTTTTCGTTCACATGAAGTCAGAAAAAACAACATATGAATCCAAATTAACATGTATTTATACTAAAATAATACAAAAATGACTGCAAAAGATTTAGAAGTGAGTAGTATTTTGAGATTTACGATTATACTGTATTTACAGTATAATAGTATTTTTGTATTAGTTTAGTATAAATACATGTTAATTTGGATTTATATGTTGTTTTTTTCTGACTTTATGTGAACAAAAAGACACACATTTGCCTGTTTCCCCATTGGAAATAGTGATATTTTGGAATATCACTGTCCTAGTCACAAAAGCAAAGTCTGTGGGGAATAATAGCCATTTTCTATACTTTTGAGGCATAAGCAATTAGAAAATAACACTTACTACCCAGGAACAAAAATTGTGTTACATAGTGAATAATTTTGTTTCTGTCACAGACATTTAATGCAGAATTTTGTATTGACTTCATGAATGAACATATCTTTTTTAGCAGACTGTTACAAAAAGTTCATTTTTAATCATAGTGAGGTGTGGAACAAGGGAACAAAGTTTCTACATTAATACCTCTATATTCAGCATTATTAACAATCTGTTTATTCACAGAATGAAATAATTTACATCTGTCAGCTTCTGCCAGAGTATTCACAATCTCAGCTATAAGCCAGTGAACCAATTACTTTTAAAAAATCCTGCAATTCTTGTCTCATTAGGTATGTAAATTCAATTATTGATCTTTGCTTTAACCTACATTAAAAACATGTGGCTACAATTATCATGAAAGTAGGTCTCACAGATATTTGAAACTAGCCTGTACGAACATAGATACAACTCAGTTTAATGTATCCCTCTGGTCCCTATCTACCATTTGGATTTTGTTTGTTAAGGAAAAAAAGCATATGCATGCACCAATATTTGTTGGAAGTTAGTGCATACAGTATGGAAGAATACTAAGATTTTTTATACAGTTTTGACAACATTATTATTTCTTTTTATATATATAATTCTCCTGTTGATTTTGAGTAAAAAATATCGATGAATTGAGGGAGAAAAAGCTTGTAACGGGCAATGTTTTGTGATGCACTACCTTTACGGATTCTGTCCTGTCCCCCGTTGATAAGATGAGATGAGGTTAAAAGCTGTAAAACTAAGAATGCAGACGATCATTCTCTTTTGCAGAGTGGGTTAGACACTCGTTTGTGATGCGTGGAGTCGCCAGTTCTCACTGAGCCTCCACCCTGTTACGGGTGGTGAAAGAATCGGTTGAGAAGTGTGGCAACAGATATCCTTATATTTGCTCATGCTATGACAAAACTATGAACTGTGTTAAATCCAGGACTACTTAACGAAATGCAGAGTATAATCATGGGTAAACTGTAGTATTACCAAGTTTACAGTGGTAAATCTTTCTAAGAATTTAATTAACTATTAACAGTACATTCAAACAGCACCCAAGGGTATCTACATTACACAGCTTAGCAGGGCAGTGACTATTCAAAACAGCTTAAAAAAGTGACACAAATACACCAGCACATATCATTTTAATACTGTGTCTGGATGGTCAGGTTTGTGTGATACAGGCCCTTTAAATGCTGTATCCTTGTGTTTACGAAACTGAACTTCAGACTGACGTTAGCTTGATGTGTGACTAAAAATGGGGCTAGGATTTGCTAGAACAGTTCCCCTTTTGTCATTACTGTATGTCAACATCCAGTTATCCCGCCATCCTCTCTGCCTGCAACATTAGACCACAGAACACCTGTTCCTTTGTGTGGGCTCACATTTTTAGAAGCTCTTCTCAGGGATGCCAGCAAGTTAATTTTTTTTTTTTTTTTTTTTTTTTTTTTTTTTTTTTAAGGATGAAGCAAGAAAAAAGCAGCCCTTGGCTTTTGCCTTTGAAAGACAGCCTTTGTGAGGCAGTCTCGAGCTGCTTCAATCACTCACCAAGGCTCCAGCATACTTTTCATCAAAAGAAATGTAAAATCTAACAGGGCCTATTCATGCCCTGCCAGCCCTGGTTGTGCTGATGCTATATAATATCAGCCCTTGTGCTGGCTGGAGAATTTGTGGAATTTCAAGTAGGGAAGAAAAGAGAGAACCCAGGCTGTTTCTTTGTAAACGTACTGCATGCTTCTTTTTTGTGTTTGTCTGTGCATTACATTTTGGGAAAAAAACAACTAGCTTAACTTAAAGGGACAGGGTGTTGATTTGGAAAGAAATCTTATTTAACCTTCCTCAGAGCAAGCCTAAGCAGGGTAAAATTGTGTAATGCCAAATATAAAAATGACCACTAGGGGTGCACTCAGATGTGCCAGAACCTAGGCACTTTATAACACAGCCATTTTATTCAGCATTCATTTTATAATTAAATAAATATTAGGCCTATTACGTGGTTATCTTTCCTAATGTATTTACTTTTTTACTGCAAGAGGAGCTGTGGCTTTCTTCGGGACACAAGAAGCTTCAGCTTCGCTTCAGCCCCACTCCGGCACCCGAACCTGGGGCGAGTCCATTCCCTCTTCCCTCCCAACCCGCTCTCCTTCCCGCACTTGGTTTGCTTGTCTGTTGCTTTGAACTTAACTCCTGACCGCCATAAAGCCAACCTATTTATAGTTTAAAAACTGCTAATTAAAATGATCCTCGAGTGGGAATGTTACCTTTTTTTTTCTTTTTGGTAAAAAATATAGTGTTGATTACATGGTGCTTTATGCATGATTAATTCACAGAAAGTTACATTTTTGCTTCACTATATGTGCATTATAGAGAGGGAGTTATTTTATTTTGTAGTTTAGTCAGATATGTGTTGTTATGTGTACTGCAGCACCCCCCCAGCCCCCTCCCCCATTTATAACGCTCTTTGGTTACAACACTCATATTGTGTGTGTGTGTCGAGATCTGCATCACAGAGAGTGTGTACTATATGTGTATGTATGTATGTATATATGTATATCTATATATATAATGCCCCCTATATCTAATCTCCATATGAGTCCTGGTTATTTAAGAACATAAGAAATATATTGAATGCTTGCATTACACACACACACAACAGATGTTAGTGCCTATATTGAAAGTCTTTTATTCTTTGTTGTGTCAGTGCCTCAAAATTTCATGTATTTAAATGAAAAAAAAAAATCCACTTATCTACACACTGGTCTTTTTGTTAAGACATAAGAACATAAGAAAGTTTACAAACGATTTCGGCCATCTTGCTCGTTGGTTGTTAGTAGCTTATTGATCCCGGAAAAACCTCATCAAGAGCAGCTATCTTTTTTATAGAAGGATCCCAGGGTGTCTTACTTCAACAACATTACATGGGGAGTTGATTCCAGATCCAACAATTCTCTGTGTAAAAAAGCATCTTGTTGGCCTTTTTTCTGTTCTGAATGCCCACTTTGTCTAACTGAATTTGTCACCCCTGGTCCTTCTTTCTTCATTTTCATCCCCTTGGGTCGATTTCCTTTGTCAATACCTTACTTTTAGAATTTTAAATGCTTGAATTAGGTCGCTGAATCGCTAGTCATTTGAATGACCTTTGTTCAAAGTGTTTGCCACTCCTCCTAGATGTGCATTCTTTAGCAAGTCTGTTATATGACATGCCTTTTAAGTCAGGACCTGTCTGTGTTGTTATGTGTACTGCATTCACGAGGTAACCAGAAATGAACACAATATTCCCCCTCCATTGTACCCATTTTTTATAACGCTCTTTGGTTACAATTACTCATATTGTGTGTGTGTGTCGAGACTCTGGTCTTTTTCATTCCTCACAATTTCAATATCTCCCATATGATATTTATAAACAGTTTTATTTCCTGCGTGCAGTACCTTACACTTTTCTCATAAATGTGTCTGCCCAGTTTATCTTGTCTAGATCATTGATGCTGATGTGTTTGCCATCCTATTTTTGTGTCTGCAAATTTAACAAGTTTGCTTACTATACCAGAAGTATTATCCTCTAATCAGTACTTTCTGATATGTTAACCACTAGTTTCCTTGAATCCCAACATATCATGTTTGAGAATTATATATATATTATATATATATAGTTCCCTTTCCTAAAACCATATAATATATATTATATATTGCATATAATAGAAGTCATACTGGTCTGTAGTTACCTGGTTCAGTTTTGTTTCCCTTTTTGCCAGTATTATGTTTGCAATTTTCCAGTCTGTCGGTACCACCCCTGTGTCAAGAGACTGTTGCATGATCATGGTTAGCGGTTTCACAGGATCTTCCGGCCCAGGGGATTTGTTTATTTTAAGAGCTCCAACATGAAAATGCTAAAGTTACAAAAATAGGAACTGGATGAGTGGGGCATGTTGTCAGTATCTTCCTTTGTAAAAACTTGTGAAAAGTAATCAAAATTGCTATTTTTTTTTCTTCCTCTACGATTTTGCCATTTGTATCTCTTAATCATTTAATCTCCTCAGTATCTATTGGAAAAACATTTTGGAATTGGTTTTATTAGCAATGTTGATTTTTTTTATTTCAGTTCTATTAAACATTTACTCTTCCTTGAATGTTTCTGCTGTTGTAATATACATTTTCTTTTCCACTCCTTTTTTAATGCTCTGTAACTTCCTTTGTGACTTGCGTTTGCAGATCCGTGTACTCTTTCTGCGTACTTTCTTTTCGGTCCTTTTTTCGCTGAATATATTTTTTTAATTGATCTATTAAACATTTTGTGCCTAGTTTTAGATTTAATTTGTCTACACTCCCTTGAACTTTTTTCATCCATTTCTGTGGGTGTCAGTGCCTCAATCTACTTCTGTTAGTCATGTCATTTAAATGCTTTTCTAAAATTGTAAACCTTAAAGTCCACTTTTATCTAAAAACACACTTCAAATACTTAACAAAACACTGTAAGGGGAAAAAAAGTTTTTATTGAGAAAAATATTATATATTAAAAATATAAAACTGAAAGATCATAATTGGATAAGTCTACAGCCCCTGAATTAATACTTGGTGGAAGCACCTTTGACAGCAATTACAGCTGTGAGTCTGTTGGGATAGGTCTCTACCAACTTTAAAATATTTGACCATTCTTCTTTACAAAACTGTTCAAGCTCTGTCAAGTTCCTTGGGGAGTGTTGATGGACAGCAATCAAAGTCATGCCACAAATTTTTGATTGGATTTGGGTCGTGGCTCTGACTGGGCCACTCAAGGACATTTACCTGTTTGTTCCTTAGCCACTCCAGTGTAGCTTTGGCTGTGTGCTTTGGGTCGTTGTCATGCTGAAAGGTTAACTTCTGTCCCAATTTCAGCATTCTTGCAGAGGGCAGCAGGTTTTCCTCAAGGACTTCTCTGTACTTTGCTCCATTCATTTTCCCTTCTATCCTGACAACATGATGCTGCCACCACCATGCTCACAGTAGGGATGGCGTTCTTTGGGTGATGCGCTGTGTTGGGTTTGCACCAAACACAACGCTTTGCATTTAGGCCAAAAAGTTCAATTTTTGCCACATGGATACAGAATCTCCTAAACATTTTTTTTTTGCATACTTCAAATGGGATTCAAGGTGGGTTTCTTGAGTAATGGCTTCCTTCTTGCCACCTTACCATACAGGCCATATTTGTGGAGTGCTTGGGATATTCTTGTCACATGCACCCTTTGACCAGTCTTGGCCATAAAAGCCTGTAGCTCTTGTAGAGTTGCCATTGGCCTTTTGGTAGCCTCTCTGATCAGTCACCTTCTTACTCGGTCATCTAGTTTGGAGGGACGACCTGATCTAGGCACGGTCTTGATGGTGCCATACACCTTCCCCTTCCACTTCTTAATAATTGAATTGACTGTGCTCCAAGGAATATTCAAGGCCTTTGATATTTTTTTATACCCATCCCCTGATCTGTGCATTCCAACAATTTTGTCCCAGAGTTCTTTTGAAAGTGCCTTGGTGCTCATGGTTGAGTCTTTGCTTTTAAATGCACTATCCAGCAGAAGGAAGCCTCAGGAACTACTGACTTTATCCTGAAATCATGTGAATCACCACAGGTGGATGCCACTTAACTCACTGTGTGATTTTGAAGGCGACTGGTTACACCTGAGCTAATTTAGCATTGCTATTACAAGGTGGGTGGACACTTATTCAACTAAGCTATTTCAATTTTTATTTTTAATTAATTTTCTACAAATTTCTAGAATTTTTTTTTTTCATTTGGAAGTTGTGGGGTGGGATGTGTATATAAATCTGTCACACAAGCCCCAAGGACAGTTACATGTACTGTTTAACCACTCTGGGTCACCTCTAAACAGCAAAATTATTAGCAATGCACAAACATGGAAACAAAAAACACTCTGAGGTTTATTACCAAATAAAGTTTATCATGTTGGTCAGGATAAATGCACCACGTCGGATTTTACCAAAGGTTTCACCACAGCTGTTTACAATGCAACTCAACTTTGCAGACACACATTTGGCAAGCATTTAAATCAACACTGATAAACATTCCCGTTCGAAATACGTACATACATCCATGGCACACTAAGCAATCCTTGTACAAAACAAGATGAGAGTCATGATTTTTACACAACTTTAACCCCTTTTTATACAAGCTTAAAACCAGTGCCCTACCATTTCCGGGAGAGAGAGCGTGCTTCAAGTCAGCATATACCTAAGTCTGTTAATCAGAACAGCCCTAAATATATATATATATATATATATATATATATATATATATATATATATATATATATATATATATATATATATATAGTGTGAAGTATTAGTGAATACTAGTGAAGGGTCCTTATTTATAGTAATATAAGTTTTGCCTTTTCCACCATCATCTCAGTTAGGGTGGTTCCAAACTCAGTAGTCCTTGACTAAAGAACCCCTCTACAATTTTTTTCTAATTCTTACATTTATACAAACCAGGAAGTAACACCCAAACACTAAATCTGCTATGCAGATGCAGAACAAACACTTACACATCCCTCAGTAAACACTGCCTCTTTGTAGAATGTCTTGCAAAACATTTTCCTTCACAGCTGAGTGAGAACTTGTACTGTTTCTCCTCTGGCAAGCGCTCCAAGCTGTCTCGCAGATACCTGCAGTCAAATAAACAGTTGGTGCTTTGCAGACTTGCAGTTACACTCTGGTCAAATGCAAGCCTGTATCAATACAGACAGACGATATGTGCTGTATACGAAGGCCTATAATAGAAACGCCAAAAAGTGAAATATGCAGTGCTAAGGAAGAAGGAAATGTTTGACAGCAGGTCTGTTAAGTTGGTTCATACCTACAGGAGTCAGCATTAAAAGTATTTCAACGAATTGAGCTCTAAATAGTTCCAAAAGTGCCTAGCACTTTGACATTCCAAGATTAACACAAAAGAAAAAAGATCACGTGTGTTCCAAATGTTTTCTCTTTAAAAGGGCAAGTATCTTCAAGCGTCTTTTTATTTATTTATAGCACCATTGTTCATTGTACTTAACTCTTTTGCTCCAATATCAAGTTTTGTATAATCTTCCTATTTATCAGAATCAAGATGACATTATACTGTATATGCCTGTAGAATCCTAGTTTCTAATTTTACATAATTCTTGATTCCAAAGAAATCACATAATCCAGTGGCCTTTCAATTCTTCTGGCCCTACATTAACAGTAAGAAGATGGTAGGTTTATATCATTATAATAAGTAAATTGAATACTTTAAACTAATTAGATTGTGAGAGTGCTGGTCTGCAAAGTTGTTCTGTCAGGAAAGCAGGCAAAGGCAGAAGGATTGAGGTTTATAACCACATTAATTTATCTTTCAGAACCAAGCAAGCAGGAACTTTACACATACTGGAACAAGTTTAACTTTGTACAGGAAATAAAAATAAACCAAACAAACAAACCAAAAACAAAATAAACAAAAGTCTTATTTGCAGGTCTACACTTGTTAGTTTCTTTTAGCAGGCTTACACAGAGCACTAATGCTATCCCTCAGCCTATTCTCACCACCATTCACAGTCACAGTAACCACCCCAGACCCCTGAAAGTGCCTTATTTATACCCAACAGGTAACCCCACCTCCCAACTAGCCCAGATGGATGGGTGAATATATCCAAGCATATTTACACGGTGCATAGAATTCAATAATTACATTTACATTCCTCATAAGGCATTTATATATGTATAAACATTATAAACATTTTTATATATATTTTTAGTTTACCTTACAACAAGTAACACCATCAGTCAAACTTATAAAATCCCCCTGTTACTCAGCCTATAATGGTACCTTTCTATAAGCATGACTGATCCTAAGGTAGGTAATTATAAGGTCTTGAGTCCAAAATGGCTTCCCTATTGCCCCAAAATGGAGACTTCCCAGGAACAAACAACCCAAACAGCCGCTTCGGCTCTGGTAAGTATTTAATTATTTTAAATTATTTCCTTGACAGTTACTTTATCTTAAGCTCGAGCACTCCTGATAAAGTCTGCATTCTCTTTTATATTTATTATTCTCACTGCTGTTAGTTACAGTTCTTTGTTTTTTGTGTTTTTGTTAAAATCACTACTAAGCCATCATCATCTGAAATGTGCACCTGTCTTTGATGATCGTACTTCTGACCAACAACGTATACAGCAGAATTAACTTTTATTTACCCCTTTTATTCGATGAAATTGTTCTCCCTTACAGACAACAGGTAAGTTGGTTTCATTATTACAATGCAGCTGTACAACATTTATATTTATTAGACAGTTTGTTTTTAAAGTCCATATCCCGCAGACAGGATTTTCAGTGAGGGATGCTGCTCCATCACATAGATACAAATAGAATTACAGATTCCACTGAAAGAGCCTAATGTCACAAACTATTTTTTAAAAAGAGGGTCCAGCTTTGACGTTGTGACATAAGGTTGTAGAGAAAAGTATTGGCACCCTACACTTAATATAAGATAATTTAAGAAAATATATATAATACAAGCAGTGAACATTAGCCACTAATTAATATGACATAGATCAAAATACACAATTTCTGGTAGTTTAACAAATAATCTTTGTAAAAAACAACAAAATAACTTACAATTTCAAATATTTGTACATGACAAAAATATTGGCACCATTACATTTAAAAGTTTATACACATATTTTTATTGATTGAAAACCATTCCACAGTAATTAGTTTGCATTATAAAGTGACTAAACAGAAAAGGGGTAATTGTTTCTAACATCTATTGA
The DNA here is from genome assembly GCF_017654505.1 of Polyodon spathula. Classification (NCBI taxonomy): domain Eukaryota; kingdom Metazoa; phylum Chordata; class Actinopteri; order Acipenseriformes; family Polyodontidae; genus Polyodon; species Polyodon spathula. The sequence continues at coordinate 21,711,608 of NC_054535.1, read as the reverse complement.
AGAAAAACATTTTGCCAGCAAAGCAGATGATGGTAGACAAAGATGTTGGATTCATGCTTGAGAAAAGCACTCGTAGCAGACTGAAACAAAGGAAATGCAAGATACAGAGCAGTGCCAAAGAAATATGGAAAACTGCAATGCACAATCCCAGCAATAGTCAAGTACCATAGAACAAATTCAACTGAAATGCTTGAAAGAAGACTTGGACATCCAAAGAATATTACAGGAACAGCAGGAGGAGAATAGTCAGAGTAGCTAAAAGAATTCCAATACAAACTTCTTAAACAAGCCAAGAAATACGAACAGGAATCTGAAGATTTCTTCAACAAAATTCTCTGGTCCACTGAGACTAAAATAGAACTTTTCCCCAAAAATGGACCATAGTATATTTGCAGAAAAAAAGGAAAAAGCCTTCAATGAAAAAAAAAAACCATTGCACCTATTAAACATGGAGGTAATTCAATCATGATATGAGTATGTTTTAGCAGTTCCAGCACTGGAGACATTCCTTTGATTGAAGCCTGAATAAATGCAACTATGTATCAAAACATTCTACAAAGTACAATGATACTATCTGCTAGTAGGCTAATTGGCAAACAATTTATCTTCCAACACAACAATGACCCAAAACATATGGCTAAGTAAACTTTGGAGTTCTTGAAGAAAACGTAGATACAAGTTCTGGAATGGATTTCACAATCACCAGATCTCAATCCAATAGAAATGCATTGGACTGATCTGAAAAAAGATGCAGCAAAGCACTTTGTGTCCAATCTGTCTGAGCTGAAGGAAACATCGATAATGGATAATTGCAAAGCATATGACATGGTTTATTTAGATTTCCAGAAAGCTTTTGACAAAGTCCCGCACAAAAGATTAATTCTCAAACTGAACGCAGTTGGGATTCAAGGAAACACATGTACATGGATTAGGGAGTGGTTAACATGTAGAAAACAGAAAGTACTGATTAGAGGAAAAACCTCAGAATGGAGTGTGGTAACCAGCGGTGTACCACAGGGATCAGTATTAGGTCCTCTGCTATTCCTAATCTACATAAATGATTTCGATTCTGGTATAGTAAGCAAACTTGTTAAATTTGCAGACGACACAAAAGTAGGAGGAGTGGCAAACACTGTTGCAGCAGCAAAGGTCATTCAAAATGATCTAGACAAGATTCAGAACTGGGCAGACACATGGCAAATGACATTTAATAGAGAAAAGTGTAAGGTACTGCACGCAGGAAATAAAAATGTACATTATAAATATCATATGGGAGATATTGAAATTGGAGAAGGAATCTATGAAAAAGACCTAGGAGTTTTTGTTGACTCAGAAATGTCTTCATCTAGACAATGTGGGGAAGCTATAAAAAAGGCTAACAAGATGCTCGGATACATTGTGAAAAGTGTTGAATTTAAATCAAGGGAAGTAATGTTAAAACTGTACAATGCACTAGTAAGACCTCATCTTGAATATTGTGTGCAGTTCTGGTCACCTCGCTATAAAAAAGATATTGCTGCTCTAGAAAGAGTGCAAAGAAGAGCGACCAGAATTATTCCGGGCTTAAAAGGCATGTCATATGCAGACAGGCTAAAAGAATTGAATCTGTTCAGTCTTGAACAAAGAAGACTACGTGGCGACCTAATTCAAGCATTCAAAATTCTAAAAGGTATTGACAGTGTCGACCCAAGGGACTTTTTCAGCCTGAAAAAAGAAACAAGGACCAGGGGTCACAAATGGAGTTTAGAAAAAGGGGCATTCAGAACAGAAAATAGGAGACACTTTTTTACACAGAGAATTGTGAGGGTCTGGAATCAACTCCCCAGTAATGTTATTGAAGCTGACACCCTGGGATCCTTCAAGAAGCTGCTTGATGAGATTTTGGGATCAATAAGCTACTAACAACCAAACGAGCAAGATGGGCCGAATGGCCTCCTCTCGTTTGTAAACTTTCTTATGTTCTTATGTTCTTATGTCTTATGAAATATGTAAGATAGAACGGACCCAGATATCACCAACAAGATGTAACACACTGGTTAAAATGATCATAAATGTCTGAAAGCCATGAACAAAAGAAAGACACAAGAAGCAGGGGGTGGCAATAATTTCGTCATGAACCAATACTTTAAATGAAATACCTTTTTTGTTATTGTATTTTGCTTTTTGTTATATAAAAAATGGTTAAAGTTTACTATATGCTTGTACTTAATGAGTTACCTTGAATTATAGTATAATAAGCGTAGGGTGCCAATACTTTTGTCTACGACTCTATTTATTAATCCAGATCTTAATTTGTGCTTCTTGGTGTCAAGATAAAACCAAGCTGGTTTCTTAGTTCATTCTTACACCAGTGGGATTGAAAACCTAGTTTTCTGAAAACTTCCTGACTTTTTGGTGAAAAAATAAAACTGAATTTGGGAACTCATCACATTACTCCAAGGTACACCACATGCAAAAGGTGAATATTCTTGACCTCAAGTCTGTCTGAATATTTATTTTTATTTAAAACCCACATTTGTAAGCTTGGGCTTTGCTTTTGTGAGCAGAAACCCTTACCTCACTGTTCTATCAGCCATCATTTTGCCACAGTATCCAATTTAATTTCTGAACCATCCCTGTCGAGAATAGTTCTCCATTGTTGCCTGCAACGATAGGCTGGTGCTGTGTCTAGTTCATGATAACTCTTATATCACTGTGAGGAGATGAGGAACTGCTGAAAGAGAAGGCGACTCAGCTGTGTTTATTGAAGTGAGGAGCAATGTAGGGCCAAGAATGAATTGACCTGAAGCTGCTTGATTTTTAGGTTGACAACTTTATTAGTGGCTCCAAAATACACACATATTCACTTTCACTCTACGAATATCCAGCTTTCCTTAGCTAAAACATAGAAATCTTAGTAGAGTAACTAAAAATATAAGGTTGACTCAAGTCAAATGCAACAGATCAATACAATGACTTAATAAGTCAAGAATGTGCAGAGCAAAAAAAAAAAAAAAAAAAAAAAAAAAAACATTTATAGACCACTTACACTGTGTTGGAAAAAAAACCTAAAAATAAAGACATATCACATCTATATTTACATTCTAGAATTCAAGAGTTATATATGGTAATTTGCATTCAACCCTGGATTTTGCAACTATTCTTCTAACTTATAAATGGAAGTTGTCCACATACATTTGGAGCAACCTATACCACAGCATGTTTCAACACTGTATCGTGTTCACAAAACTTTACAACACCACCATAATTAGTAGCACCAGTACCAGTATGAACTGTTCTCCTTGAGTGAAAGTGGTTTATTGGCAACCTGCAGATGATACATGTTGACTGAAATATATTACTTTTGTTAAGTACCTTGAGGCTTATGCATAAAAGGCACCATATACAGTAAATAAAATATATTAGTAGTAATATTCTTATTTCTATTATTAATAAGTTAACTTTTAAAGTTTGTAAAACTTTTAAAAAAGTTAATTTATACCAAACATGTGGTTCCAATCCTGTCACCAAATTCACTTGGTATAAAAACATATCAAAATAAAATTCCCTTTACTGTACTATTAAAATAAAAGCAATAAACCTTGAGACTATTGCTTAATCTGTGTGCTGACTGAGCATAGATATGATGCACTTCACTGTATTCCGTTGCAGTTGTCCCATCTGTGCTGTTATTTAATTTGAGTAGTTTACAGTAGGCCTCAGCACATCAATACTTCAGTAAAGTACTTTTGGGTGACATTAGAAGGAACCTGTCAATTCACTTTTTTGACAATATAAAAAAGTAATCGCTCTAATAAACATTTCAAAAAGCCTACAATTTCTTTAGAAAAAAAAAAAAAAACCTCACATCAATGGGGAAACAAACACAGAAATATATACAGCCTGTCGATTTGTTTCTTCCTTCATAAGAATGATCACTTTACTGGCAAGGAAAAAAAGAACACGTAAGCATATTAGAAAATTTGCAAGGTTTCACACAGGAAATCTATTGTATAAGTGTGTGATGGAAAGATGAGTTCTGGTGATGAATCTTCCTCCCAACCTGTGAGGGCGCTAAAGAACGAGAGGAGAAGTATCTGGAAGGGCTGGCCTGACAGTTCGTTTCCGGGTCAGGGAAGTGGGTCAGCCTGGAGGGAAGCGCAACTCTGTTGTAAGACCGTATTGATTTGAAAGGTAAACGAGAGGCAGTAAGTAATAAGGCAGCTGCAACCGTTTATCTCGATATCATGCGGGATTACATATAGGGGCCAGGGTAACGCTGATCTTCTTTTTCGTTTGGGTTAAACGAGTGGAGAGAGAGGACTGAGAGAGGAGCTCTCAGAGTTGATTGTGTTAGTGTTTTGTATTGTTGTGTCTGTCCGTGTAACTGTCTGTTTTTGTATTCAGCACTAGACAGTTAACGCACATCTCCGGAGCTGTCGAAAGGAGAGCACTATCCGGAGCACCACTGCACTGAGCACCTGCACGTTTTCGATCACCCAGGACTGGTGACCGTACCGTTGTTTTTGTTCAGAACTGTGCCCTTGGTTTCATTATCCCCGTGCTTTACACATTGTTGTGTATTTCCGGGGATTTATTATTTTTGACGGTCGCCAGACCTGGAAAAGAGCAATAAAGCACTTATTCACTGAATCACTGCTGTCTGTTCATCACTCCTGCACCGCATCACCGCGACATCTGTTCCCCTTACCAACCACTTTGCCACAAAGTGCCTGGTACATTCATTGGTTAATCTACAAGCCTATTACCAGCAAGATTGTATAAGTATATCTATCTATCTATATATATGTATACACACATTGCCTTGCAAAAGTATTCAGACCCCTGACCAATTCTCTCATATTACCGAATTACAAATGGTACATTGAAATTTCGTTCTGTTTGATATTTTATTTTTAAACACTGAAACTCAGAATCAATTATTGTAAGGTGATATTGGTTTTATGTTGGGAAATATTTTTAAGAAAAATAAAAATCTGAAATATCTTGCTTGCATAAGTATTCAACCCTTGTGCTGTGGAAGCGATGAAAGAAATTGCCCTAATAAGGACACAATTACCTTACCATTGGCCTCCACCTGTGAACCATTAAAGTTGCTGTGACATTTTCTGGATAAAAACCCAACTGTTGAAGGATCATTGGTAAGTCTGTGAATCTGAAGGAAAATGAAGACCAAAGAACATTCCACAGAAGTTAAAGATAAAGTAATACAAATGCATAGATTAGAGAAAGGGTACAAAATAATATCCAAGTGTTTGGATATCCCAGTGAGCACAGTTGGATCAATAATCAAGAAGTGGAAGCTGCATCACAACACCCAGGCACTGCCAAGAAAAGGCCGTCCCTCAAAACTCAGCACTCAAACAAGAAGGAGACTTGTGAGAGAAGCCGCAGAGAGGCCAACAATCACTTTGAAGGAGCTACAGAGTTCAGTGGCTGGGAGTGGAGTAATGGTGCACCAGGCAACCATATCAACAGCTCTGCATAACACCGGCCTGTATGGGAGGGTGGCAAGAAAGAAGCCGTTACTCAAAAAGTACCATCTGAAAGCACATCTGGAATTTGCCAGAAAGCATGACAGTGACCCAGCTGCGATGTGGGAAAAGGTTTTGTGGTCAGATGAGACCAAGGTAGAGCTTTTTGGACAAAACTCATAGCGCTATGTGTAGCGCAAACCTAACACTGCCCATGCCTCAAGACACATCATCCCTACAGTGAAGTATGGTGGTGGCAGCATCATGCTGTGGGGATGCTTCTCATCAGCAGGGACTGGGCATCTTGTTACAATTGAAGGAAGAATGCATGGAGCAAAATACAGGAAAATACTGCAAGAGAATCTGCTTCAGTCTGCTAAAAAACTGAAGCTTGGGAGGAAATTCACCTTTCAGCAGGACAATGATCCCAAGCACAAGGCCAAAGCAACATTGGAATGGCTCAAGAACAAAAAGGTGAATGTCCTACAGTGGCCCAGTCAAAGTCCTGATCTCAATCCCATTGAGAATCTGTGGCACTATTTAAAAATTGCGGTCCACAAGCGTCGTCCAACCAATCTGAACAACCTGGAGAAAATCTGCCAAGAAGAATGGGCCAAAATCACTCTGAGACTGTGTGCAAACCTGGTACATATTTACCCCAAAAGACTTGTAGCTGTTATTGCAGCAAAAGGTGGCTCTACCAAATATTAATGTGTGGGGGTTGAATACTTATGCAAGCAAGATATTTCAGTTTTTTATTTTTCTTAAAAAATATTTCCCAACATAAAACCAATGTCACCTTACAATAATTGATTTTGAGTTTAAGTGTTTTAAAATAAAATATCGAACTGAACAAAATTTCAATGTACCATTTGTAATTCAGTAATATGAGAGAATTGGTCAGGGATCTGAATACTTTTGCAAGGCACTGTATATATATATATATATATATATATATATATATATATATATATATATATATATATATATATATATATACACACACACACACACACACAGTGCTTTGCAGAAGTATTCACTATTCACCCCCCTGCAACATTTTTACATTTTGTTGGCACCTGAGCGTACTCCACAACGCTTTCAAATTAGACTTTACATGTAGAATCTACACAAAATACTCCACATTGATAAAGAAAAAAAAAAATGCATACAGAATATAAGTAAGTAAGATTTACAGAGAAAAACAGATTCATCTCAGTTGCATAAGTATTCAACCCCTTTGCTCAGGTGCAAATAATTTGTTTGAAAGGTCACAAAATTAGTGAAATGATTTCAGCCTGTGTGTACTCAGAGTGGTTTAACTTGTAGATAATTTCCCTCAGGTATATAAAGCCTTTCAAGCTGCAGCTCACATATTGACCTAACAAAGGAACCATGAAGACCACGGAGCTTTCGAAACAATTCAGGGATAAAATGGTAGAGAGGCACAGAGCAGGAGAAGGGTAGAAGAACATTTCAGAGTGCTGATTATCCCTCTTGGCACAGTGAAGTCCATCATTAAGAAGTGGACGATGCATCATACCACCCAGACACTACCCAGGTCAGGTCACCCTCCCAAACTGAGCAGCCGGGCAAGCAAGAAACTGGTTCGGGATGTCACTCTGAAGCCAACAATGACCTTGAGAGATCTGCAAAGTTCTGTGTCTGAGATGGGAGTCATTGTTTACACATCAACAATAAGCCGGTCCTTAAACAAAGCTGGCCTGTATGGATGGGTGGCAAGAACGATGCCATTAATCAAAAAGCCTAATTATAAAACATGTATAGAGTTTGCGAAAAAGCATGTATATGATACTGCAGACGTGGAAAAAAGTTTTGTGGTCAGCTGAGATAAAAATTGAACTTTTCAGTCTGGTGCAAGCCCAACACTGCACATCACCCAGTCAAAACCATCCCAACTGTCAAGCATGATGGTGGCAGCATCATGTTATGGGATGTTTCTCTTCAGAAGGGACTGGGAAGCTTTTCAGGATAGAGGTGAGAATGGGTGGTGAAAAGTATAGGGGAATCCTTGAGGAAAACCTGTTTGAGTCAGCCAAGACTCTGAAACTGAGGAGGAAATTCACATTTCAGCAGGACAATAACCCGAAGCACAAAGCCTAAGCCACACTGGAGTGGTTGAACAAGAAGAGAATTAATGTTCTTGAATGGCCCAGTCAAAGTCCTGACTTGAATCCAATCGAAAATGTATGGCGAGACTTGAAAATTGCAGTCCATTGATGATCCCCAACAAACTTATCAGAACTGGAGCAATTTTCCCGTGAAGAGTGGGCAGAAATTTCACCATCCTATTGTGCAAAGCTAGTAGAGACCTATCCAAAAAGACTCATAGCAGTAATTTCTGCAAAAGGTGCTTCTACCAAGTACTGAGTTATGGGGCTGAATACTTATGCAACCAGTACATTTCATTTTGTACATTTTCTTTGCAAGTTTTGCTGACATTTAACTTCCTCCTCATATAATAGTGTTCAGTTTAACCACTACAGTTTTGAATTAAAATTGGTACTTCAGAATAAATTTAAATTGTTACACTGTAATTATTATCCCCCCACTTATGCAAACCAGTTTGAGTATATATATATATATATATATATATATATATATATATATATATATATATATATATATATATATATATATATATATATATATATATACCTATTTCGCAAACTCAGTCTTGCTGTGCTTTTGAATTACCACCTCCTCCCCAACCAACACCACAACCACCAGCTCACTCCCAGCCTTGTCCTAAGGGGAGCTGTATACGATGCTCCTCTGCCTGGTATTATTTGTTCACCAGAATGAACACGCCACATACATTTATTATTTTGTTTGTTTCTTAGCAGATGGCACCGGGATACTCCAAGGAATGAGGCTGTGCTTGAAGGTTGCTGTATACAAATGCATTTGTATTGTATTGTATTGTATTGAATTGTGTTGTATCAATTACAACTGCACACTGGCGGGTTTGTATATAGTGTAATGGGTAATGCCCACTCACTGCAGAAATGCATGAGTGGAATGGAAAAGCAATGTTGAATAAAAACGTAAAGGAATGTGGGATTGTAAAATGTGGTGCTGTTCCAGTCAAATGCCTTTGCTTGAAGATGTAAAAGATAGATTAAATCTGTGTGTGAAAACAGTAGTTACCGTTTTCTCACTTGCAAACTTTATTTATTGTTCGAAAAAGGCTCAACGTGTTTGGTTTCATTAGAAAATTCCAAACAATCAACACTTGGGGGACATATTTATTCTGCCTTTTCTCACCTATTAAATAAAACATCTTAGGCTTAAATCCTAGAAGTAAACAACTCATGATAAGGCTAGAATGTAATGTGTTTGGCTGCTATCATTTCATAGCTGAAGCTGTCAGTGGAAATATACAGTATGTATATTTCAGTTATATTGTTTTGGAAAGTGGTAGACATTGAACTGATTCAGAATATAGAATACATAGCCTAGATCCACAGTGCCGTTCAATAACATGCGTGCCACAGAGTCAGGTACTTCTATTATTTAGCTACACAGGTTAACCTGCATACACAATAATGCACTGCCCTCTGCAGCCAGAGAAAAACAGTGTTATTTACAATTAACACAGTGGTGGCTGCAGTTGTTTTTTTTATGTTTTTCCTATGGTCTTTGTTTAGGGTCCTCATTCAAAAATTGGTGATCGTAACGCATGGTCTTGTCTGTCTGTTTATCACACTGTACATGGTGAATATGTTAACTGCATTGACTTTGCACCTTCTCCAAACTTTTATCATACACTCCTGTTTCAGATGGCATCTATCTTATTTTTTAAAACATTTTTAATCCTTCAGGATTATTATGAGATTATGAGGACCCTTTGTGTGTGTGCACTGGAGACAAAAATAAAGACAGTAGGCGTTGGAAGATATTTACACTCACTATAATTATCATAAGTACATTCTCATGTGAAATTGGTGAAGACAAGAAAACAAAAGGAAGAGATGGAAAACAACTAACAAGTAACACAATGGTTGCACGTAAACATTATGTAAAATGTCATTTCAAGCTTATTGCTCAGGCCAATAAACATATATTTTTATGAAGTACATATTCAATTAAATTGGATGACAGAAACACACACTTTATTAAAAAAAAAAAAAAAAAAGATTAATGACGGGGTCTCACAAAAACAGCTGTAGTGGGTGACGTCCGACCAGAAATGACTACACAGCACTGCGAGTAAAAAAATGAATGAATGCTCTGCTGCACGGTTTATTATAAAATAAAAGAGGACAAAAACAGGACACAGCACTGGCAGCCAAAACAAAGAGTCAAACAAAAACGAACTACACAGACAAACATGGTGAGCTGATTTTATGATTTACTTCATGTTATTATTTTATTATTACCTCTGTCTCCAATCTCGTTCTCCACTCATTGAACACACAACCCCGAGTGAGTGAAAACATGTTGCTTTTATGCAGCTGAAATGAGACTCGATTGCTAATTAATCATTCAATTGGAGTCGAGGTACAACTGCACATGAATTAATAAAGTGCAATTCCCCATGCTCACATATTATTACTTTTTACTTGCATGTGAAGTGATGTGCAATCCTTGTGCCTAAATACAAATATACATTTTAAACACTTGTGTTACACAGACCCATTTATATCCCTTGTACCAGTGACTATACACCAACATTAACATACAACATATAACACAAAATACACACAGAGGCAGGCACTTTGCCACACAGGGTTAGCAATCAATCAATTTATATTTATATAGCGCCTTTCATATAAGACATTGCAGAACGCTTCACATAACAAAAATAAATCCAAATAAACCAAAAAGTTATATCTGATGCTGTATGCTGAGATTTGCCTTACAATTTAATTCCAAACAATTAAAATAATGAAATTGCACATCGTAACTTTTAAAAATGCTTAAAATATACATATTAAATAACAAAGAAAGATAAAAAAATACATGCAGCAAAAATCAGCTACACTGACATCTGTGTCATCCAATGGAAGAACCTAAAGTTTTTTTGCGCAGTTTGATTGGGTGATTCAAATGACTCTATCCAACCCCTCCCCGATGGATTTATGCCTGATGTCTGATACCTGAAAATTGACTCGAGGAGGGGTGATTCCTAACATGGGGAGGAGTGATGTCTGAGGATGTCCTAAAATGGACACTGTACTACAGAACAAAACTTGTAATTTGATAACTGAAAAAAACAGCTGTACTGGTATGTTGGGCACAAGTTTCCAGTAATTCACGAACCATATCTCCTGGCAGGAAGACAAACAGAACAGTTTAATCCAACCCTGTGAAGCATTGAATTATTCTTTGGAACACTTTGGTTTTACACTGAACCCATTATAATGAATCCTTTGTTATTCACATTTAAGAACAGTTATTTATTGAACCTCAAGCAAACACATAATACATAGCCAGTATGCCTTGTTTCTAAACATATAGAAAACCGTGCAGAAGGCATGGGGCAAGCTGTACAATTCTTTATAGGATCCAAAAATCAATATGAGTGTGATCATCAACACATTTTACAGCTGCAGGTCTCTTGATAACACATTCGTTTGATTCTTATCTCCTTGAGAATACCATTTGCTTATTTATAGTAAGGAGTTTTTTTTCAATAAATACCAAATGGGTTTAGTAAATTGACCTGACATGAAGCTTCCCATATTAGCTAGCAAATTTACAGTATATTGGTGTTGAAGGATCTTCCACTACAAAGCTACTACAACAGGGTTTTTGTTGTAATGGCTGGAATAATCGTGATTAACAGATTTACTACTTTGCAATTCATCTCACTGAAATCCCCTGTTGTGTCACTGTATTCAAAATCCAACTGTTCCACATCTTTTATTATTATTATTATTATTATTATTATTATTATTATTATTATTATTATTATTTATTATTTATCTTACGGTCTTGAAAAAAACTAAAAACAAGAAAATGGTATAACAGTTGATTGGCTGGGAACCAGTAAAAAATAAAACACAGTCCCCAAGTAATATTGCACCTCATCTTTCCAGAGTTATCTAACATCATTAGGTAACATTGTGTATCTAATTACTATGCATTTACATAGTAGTTACATTACATAGTAGTTACTTAGTTACAATGTTATTATGCATAGTTCCAATGTGCTTGAAGTGTAAAATGTTTTTTACATATTAAGTACATTGTAACTATGCATAATAACATTGTAATTTATTGCAACTAATATGTAAATACACAGTAAAGTAACACAATAAAGTGTTACCCAAAACTGTGTCAGTAGGACCTCCCTTATGGAACAACCATATGTATTTTAATATATGGTAGAAAAGTATGATTCTTATACTTTTCATACATAGAAATTGGCCCTTTTTTATATATATTTAAAATATATGGGATATATTTAAAATATATTTAGTCTGTAATCTATATATAATTATATATATATATATATATATATATATATATATATATATATATATATATATATATATATATATATATATAATATATTATATATATATATATATATATATATATATAATATAGATATAATATCAGTAGTATAGGATTACAGACTAAAATATATGGTGTAGACTAAAATGTATTTTAAATATATTAAAAAGGCCACTTTTTATATATGAAAAATATAAGAATCATACTTTTCTACCATATATTAAAAATATGTTTTTTTCCATCAGGGCTGTCACACTGACAAATTCCTTTTTAAAATCTTTTCCTGAAAAAACAGGCCTGATCATTGTGGACTGCAGTTAAACCGAATTTCAGTTTTTAATGACTGCTAACACTATGTCTAAAAAACCTTTATAGGTTTCCATTGTTTTGAAGATGCATATGTATTGCCATTGTTTACAATGCTTTACCATAATCAATCAATCTTTATTTTATATAGTGCCTTTCATAGTGGATAACCATCACAAAGCGTTTTACAAGATGCAAGTCTCTGCTACTGGTACAATGCTTTGCTATAACATTTTGCTTTTTATTATCTACCTCTTAGTGTGTTATTTCTTCAAAATGTCAAGCATGGACTTATTTTTTTAGTAACCCTCAACCCACAGATGTTTGTAAACTGTGCCCTAATTATCCTTTGCTTTGAAACTCCCAAATATTCAGCAAATTACTGGAACGCTGCTTAGGGAACAGCTTTGTTGAACAAGAACCAGGAGCTAAGTTAAGATTTTATGTGTGAAAAAACTATACATGTTCCCCCATTAAGTCTCATGAATAAAGGCTGGCAGGGGCACATTATCAGTAGCCTTGAGATTGTCTTCTAAAAATCCTTAATTGAAATACACTCAAAAAAAAAAAAAAAAAATAATAATAATAAAAAATAATCCTGAAGAATAACAACTGTGCACTATTGGCTTCTGGTGTCCATCTGAGTCAATCATTGAGAGGCAACATTTCACCTTAAATCCCTCATTAAGAAACTGCTGTAATACACAGCAGATCAAATCCAGACAAAAGAGGGCAGATCACCACGCCACTGTCCTAAACTCGGGAGGTTAACCAAAAATTATAGGCCTTTGTGTAAACCTCCTTTTATCTCCCTTTGAAGTCAGCTTGACATGCCAGCAACCCTCCATCCCTCATTGTCTCCGGTCTGCACGTTCTAGTGGATAATTGCCATGTTACTTTCATTCAGGCTCAAATAATAGGAGGTAATTAATGCTGTTCAGGTTGAGCGAGAGAGAGAGAGAGAGAGAGAGAGAGAGAGAGAGAGAGAGACTGACTGACTGACTGACTGACTTGCTGCGCCACTTTGGTCATAAAATAAATTGGTCCCTAGGGGACTAAATAAATTTTCATACATTCAAGTAGTTTATCAAGAAGTTTATCAAGTAATATCTGTGTATTTACTAACTGACAGAATGACACATAGTTTACTAAAAAAAAAAAAAAAAAAAAAAATTAATGATCTGAACTGATTATTTCAAATCTATTAAAAAAAAAATATTGGCAGTAAGTTTCAGTTATACTGTCTTAAACTCAAAACCTTAATAATTACGATATCCGGAAATTTAAATCAAATTTCAAAAGCACTCCGGATGACTCACTGTTAATAGAACCTTGTAAAAAAAAGTTTCCTTATGGTAAAACCACAAAGCTTTTCTTAAAACTGGCGGCACTCCACATGGATTAAAAGAGCTCAGACAGAAAATTCCATTGTGCTGATACAATAACCTATCGCAAAAAAAGAGTGAAAGAGCGAGGACTTGAAACAAAACCACCCAGGCAAAATCCTTCTGCACTTCCAAGTGATCAATTAGGAGTAAATTGTATTTGACTCACTCCACCCTAAGGCAAAAATACTACCACACTGCATTACATCTCAATTGGTGAGCTGGCATTCAGCTATTTAGAGTAACATGTATTTCTATTTAAGTCAATTACTGAAGGAAATTGCTTGCCTTTTTAGTGATAAATATAAACACTGAATGAATAGCTTTTTCTTAGCAGAAATCATCTGTTAGAACCACCACTGGGATGGGAAAAGAAAGATATCTTTATTTAGAGGTGCTGTATATTAACAATATTTTTTCATTTTAAAAAATCATGTTCTCCGCTTTAAAGAATTTGTCTCTAGATTTTATTACCATAGGAAGTCAATGGCAAAAGGTCAAGTCATTTCCTTATTTAAGCCCAGGCTCAATGAACTCAGTCTTGGAACAACACTTGAAAAGTTATGAGCTCTTAACCATCATAAGAACATAAGAACATAAGAACGTTTAACGAGAGGAGGCCATTCGGGGCCCATCTTGCTCGTTTGGTTGTTAGTAGCTTATTGATCCCAAAATCTCATCAAGCAGCTTCTTGAAGGATCCCAGGGTGTCAGCTTCAACAACATTACTGGGGAGTTGATTCCAGACCCTCACAATTCTCTGTGTAAAAAAGTGCCTCCTATTTTCTGTTCTGAATGCTCCTTTGTCTAAACTCCATTTGTGACCCCTGGTCCTTGTTTCTTTTTTCAGGCTGAAAAAGTCACTTGGGTCGACAATGTCAATACCTTTTAGAATTTTGAATGCTTGAATTAGGTCGCCACGTAGTCTTCTTTGTTCAAGACTGAACAGATTCAATTCTTTTAGCCTGGATATGACATGCCTTTTAAGCCCGGAATAATTCTGGTCGCTCTTCTTTGCACTCTTTCTAGAGCAGCAATATCTTTTTTATAGCGAGGTGACCAGAACTGCACACAATATTCAAGATGAGGTCTTACTAGTGCATTGTACAGTTTTAACATTACTTCCCTTGATTTAAATTCAACACTTTTCACAATGTATCCGAGCATCTTGTTAGCCTTTTTTTATAGCTTCCCCACATTGTCCAGATGAAGACATTTCTGAGTCAACAAAAACTCCTAGGTCTTTTTCATAGATTCCTTCTCCAATTTCAGTATCTCCCATATGATATTTATAATGTACATTTTTATTTCCTGCGTGCAGTACCTTACACTTTTCTCTATTAAATATCATTTGCCATGTGTCTGCCCAGTTCTGAATCTTGTCTAGATCATTTTGAATGACCTTTGCTGCTACAACAGTGTTTGCCACTCCTCCTACTTTTGTGTCATCTGCAAATTTAACAAGTTTGCTTACTATACCAGAATCTAAATCATTAATGTAGATTAGGAATAGCAAAGGACCTAATACTGATCCCTGTGGTACACCGCTGGTTACCACACTCCATTCTGAGGTTTTTCCTCTAATCAGTACTTTCTGTTTTCTACATGTTAACCACTCCCTAATCCATGTACATGTGTTTCCTTGAATCCCAACTGCGTTCAGTTTGAGAATTAATCTTTTGTGCGGTGCTTTGTCAAAAGCTTTCTGGAAATCTAAATAAACCATGTCATATGCTTTGCAATTATCCATTATCGATGTTGCATCCTCAAAAAAATCAAGCAAGGTAGTTTGACACGATCTCCCTTTCCTAAAACCATGTTGACTCTCTCCCAGGACCCTGTTACCATATAGGTAATTTTCCATTTTGGATCTTATTATAGTTTCCATAAGTTTGCATATAATAGAAGTCAGGCTTACTGGTCTGTAGTTACCTTGTTCAGTTTTGTTTCCCTTTTTGTGGATCGGTATTACGTTTGCAATTTTCCAGTCTGTTGGTACCACCCATCCAACCAAAACAAACTGCAATGGAATTCTAAGAACAGCTGCTGATATAAGGACTGTATTATATATGTTGGCCACAACAAATAAGGTACTGTTCTGTTGTAAATATAAGGCAAGGTAAAGTAATAGGATGTAGTTGTACCAAACTACAAAACAAATACAGACCAAAATAAATAAATAAAATTGAAGACATTTAGAAGGATTCTTGCTTGCGTTGTGAATGGAACAAATTATATATAATTTGTCTTTGGTTTATCTCCATCAGAAGCAAAATACCTACCAATGCTACCAGCCAAAATGATTAGCAATCTATCTACACTTTAAAAATAAATAAATACAGGCTCAGTGGAAGCTGAAGGTAACTTTTTCATCAGGTCTGAAAATGGTTACCGTTGGGTAAATTTAGTTTAAAGCAGATGTTCTTAAACTGGGAGTGGTTCACAGAAAGGTTCCAGAGGGGCATGAGGCGATCACTTCACAAGCAAACTGAGGCAAGTTTTGTGTGTATATATTGTAAATAGCATTATGTAAAATTGTGTGTACTTTTATTGTAATTAGTTAATGAAGTTTCTGATGCTCCTGAGAGAGCCTGCCTGCTGTGTGTGGTCAAAGGGTGCAGTTACCTGGGTGCACTTGGGATTTGTCTAAAGTAATTATTATTTGAGTATTTGTAATTAGCATAATGTCTTTGTGTGTGTGTGTGTGTGTGTGTGTGTGTGTGTGTGTGTGTGTGTGTGTGTATATATACACACACACACACACACACACACACACTGGTTTGCAGAAGTATTCACCTCCTGCAAAGTTTTCACTTTTTGTTGGCACCTGAATGTACTGCATACTCCATAATGCCTTCAAATTAAACTTTACATGTAGAATTTACACAAATTACTGCACATTGTTAAAGTTAAAAAAATGCATATAAATAAGATTTACAGAGAAAAACAGGTTAATCTCAGTTGCATAAGTATTCGATCCCTTTGCCACTGCAGCCCTAAATCAGCTCAGGTGCAGATAATTTGTTTGAAAGGTCACAAAATTAATGAAATGATTTCAGCCTGTGTGTACTCAAAGTGGTTTAACTTATAGATAATTTCCCTCAGGCATATAAAGACTTTCAAGCTGCATCTCACATAGTTATCCAACAAAGCAACCATAAAGACCACAGGGCTTTTGAAACAAGTCAGGGATAAAGTGGTAGAGAGGCACAGAGCAGGAGAAGGGTAGAAGAAAATTTCAAAGGTGCTGATTATCCCTCTCAGCACAATGAAGTCCATCATTAAGAAGTGCAGGATGCATCATACCACCTAGACACTACCCAGATCAGGTTGCCCTCTCAAACTGAGCAGCCGGGCAAGCAGAAAACTGGTTCAGGATGTCACTCTGAAGCCAACAATGACCTTGAGAGATCTGCAAAGTTCTGTGTCTGAGATGGGAGTCATTGTTTACACATCAGCAATAAGCCAGTCCTTAAACAAAGCTGGCCTGTATGGATGGGTGGCAAGAACGATGCCATTACTCAAAAAGCCTCATCATAAAGCACATATAGAGTTTGTGAAAAAATCATGTAAACGATACTGCAGACATGTGGAAAATGTTTTTGTGATCAGACGAGACAAAAATTGAACTTTACAGCCTAAATGCCAAGCGCTACGTCTGGCGCAAGCCCAACACTGCACATCACCCAGTCAAAACCATCCCAACTGTCAAGCATGATGGTGGCAGCATCATGTTATGGGATGTTTCTCTTCAGAAGGGACTGGGAAGCTTTTCAGGACAGAGGTGAGAATGGGTGGTGAAAAGTATAGGCGAATCCTTGAGGAAAACCTGTTTGATTCAGCCAAGACTAGGAACCTGGGGAGGAAATTCACATTTCAGCAGGAAATGTCACACTGAAGGTCAAAGTCACACTGGAGTGGTTGAACAAGAGAATTAATGTTCTTGAGTGGCCCAGTCAAAGCCCTGAATTGAATCCAATCGAAAATGTATGACAAAACTTGAAGTTTGCAGTCCATCGACGATCTCCAGCAAACTTATCAGAACTGGAGCAATTTTCCCATGAAGAATGAGCAGAAATTTCACCATCATACTGTGCAAAGCTAATAGAGACCTATCCAAAAAGACTTATAGCAGTAATTGCTGCAAAAGGTGCTTCTACCAAGTACTGTGTTATGGGGCTGAATACGTATGCAATCAGTAAATTTCATTTTGTGCATTTTCTTTGCAAATTTTGCAGACATTTAACCTCCTCCTCATATAACAGTGTTCAGTTTAACTACAACAGCTTTGAATAAAAAAAGTTGGTTTGAAAAGCTGTGCATACATTATTTGTAAATCAAGAAAATGTGACATCATTGGTAGGGGGTGAATACATACAGCTTTCATTGTGATAGCATGGTTCTGATCGAAGTCCGTTCAGACAAGCAAATTGGAATTAGCATGTCTACAGTACTGTAATTCTACAGTCTAGGGTCTAGAATACCCTGTATAATTAGTCTACAGTACTTGTTGATAATTATCAGAAAAACTGAAGACCAAAATCAAAGTAGCTACAATTTAAAGCTTAGGCTTTTTTTAGGGTATAACTGAGAATATTCTGTTCTCAATTCCAGATAACCCCTTGGGTATTTTGATTAATGCTGTAATGTTTCCTCACAGAAAGGCCTGGACGATATTGGCTGCGGTAGGCATTGTTGAGATGAAAAAGTCAGTGTGCTGTTAGTTCATACTGAGGTGCAGAATTGCTTTGCTGGAGATCTGAAATTAGAATGTTTTGAAGGTCAAATCTTCATTAATTTGAAACTGTATTTAATTAATCAAAAGGCCAATTAAAGCCTTTAAATAACTTATATTAACTATAAAGGTCTGAAAGTCCAGAAAAAAAGATATATTCTTAGTATTTTTAGCAGATTTGTTTTTCCCTGCCTTCCAGCTACTCCCCGTATTTAAGATGTTTGTAACTAAGGAACTATAATATTCTCAACACACAATGGGCAGGATTTTCAAAAAAACTGGGTTCTTGTATCGAACTCGTGGTATAGTAATGAGAGCTTTAGAAGCAAGTGATTTTCAAACTAAATGTGTTAATTAAATCTGTTAATGTTTGCTATTAAGTTGAGGTCGTTAATGAACACATTTCTCGATAAAAAGCTTCATTATTGTAGGTCATGTACATCATAACTTACTGTCTCAATGACTAGATAAGGGGAACTTGTTAATCAAAATGCATGTTAACAATATCAAGAAAAATTAATGCAAGCATAATTCGCTGTTAAGGAAACTACTAGCGTACAGGGAGCGGCTCTCCGACCAGTGAGTAGAAGCCAAATAGAAATAGCAATCAAATTGGGGTAATCTAGATTCTTTTGGGGGGCGTATAATTTACCCTATAGATAAAACGGGCATTTTTCATGCAGTACATGTACCCGTAAAAAGTACGTCTTTACATACTATAAAATGCTAGTTTTTGATTATTTACGCAGGTGGTACTAATATCGTCCACCCATTTTTATTTTGTTTGTCGTAAATAATTTTTATTTAACCCCACTAGTCATTCAGGGGAACATTAAGTCCTCTTGTAAACGGTGAGCATTTTGAAATAAAACTTTAGGAGAAAACCAAATTTTCTTTTGTCTATACATATGGTACACAATTATATATATATATATATATATATATATATATATATATATATATATATATATATATATATATATATATATACACATACACACACACACACACACACACACATACAGTGCCTTGCAAAAGTATTCAGACCCCTGACCAATTCTCTCATATTACTGAATTACAAATGGTACATTGAAATTTCGTTCTGTTTGATATTTTATTTTTAAACACTGAAACTCAGAATCAATTATTGTAAGGTGACATTGGTTTTATGTTGGGAAATATTTTTAAGAAAAATAAAAAACTGAAATATCTTGCTTGCATAAGTATTCAACCCCTGTGCTGTGGAAGCTCCCAGTTTGCACCGATGAAAGAAATTGCCCTAACGAGGACACAATTACCTTACCATTGGCCTCCACCTGTGAACCATTAAAGTTGCTGTCACATTTTCTGGATAAAAACCCCACTGTTGAAGGATCATTGGTAAGGCTGTGAATCTGAAGGAAAATGAAGACCAAAGAGCATTCTACAGAAGTTAGAGATAAAGTAATACAAATGCATAGATTAGGGAAAGGGTACAAAATAATATCCAAGTGTTTGGATATCCCAGTGAGCACAGTTGGATCAATAATCAGGAAGTGGAAGCTGCATCACACCACCCAGGCACTGCCAAGAAAAGGCCGTCCCTCAAAACTCAGCGCTCAAACAAGAAGGAGACTTGTGAGAGAAGCCACAGAGAGGCCAACAATCACTTTGAAGGAGCTACAGAGTTCAGTGGCTGGGAGTGGAGTAATGGTGCACCAGTCAACCATATCAAGAGCTCTGCATAACACTGGCCTGTATGGGAGGGTGGCAAGAAAGAAGCCATTACTCAAAAAGTACCATCTGAAAGCATGTCTGGAGTTTGCCAGAAAGCATGAGAGTGACCCAGCTGCGATGTGGGAAAAGGTTTTGTGGTCAGATGAGACCAAGATAGAGCTTTTTGGCCAAAACTCAAAGCGCTATGTGTGGCGCAAACCTAACACTGCCCATGCCTCAAGACACACCATCCCTACAGTGAAGTATGGTGGTGGCAGCATCATGCTGTGGGGATGCTTCTCATCAGCAGGGACTGGGCATCTTGTTACAATTGAAGGAAGAATGGATGGAGCAAAATACAGGAAAATACTGCAAGAGAATCTGCTTCAGTCTGCTAAAAAACTGAAGCTTGGGAGGAAATTCACCTTTCAGCAGGACAATGATCCCAAGCACAAGGCCAAAGCAACATTGGAATGGCTCAAGAACAAAAAGGTGAATGTCCTACAGTGGCCCAGTCAAAGTCCTGATCTCAATCCCATTGAGAATCTGTGGCACTATTTGAAAATTGCGGTCCACAAGCGTCGTCCAACCAACCTGAACAACCTGGAGCAAATCTGCCAAGAAGAATGGGCCAAAATCACTCTGACACTGTGTGCAAAGCTGGTACATACTTACCCCAAAAGACTTAAAGCTGTTATTGCAGCAAAAGGTGGCTCTACCAAATATTAATGTGTGGGGGTTGAATACTTATGCAAGCAAGATATTTCAGTTTTTTTATTTTTCTTAAAAATATTTCCCAACATAAAACCAATGTCACCTTACAATAATTGATTTTGAGTTTAAGTGTTTTAAAATAAAATATCGAACAGAACAAAATTTCAATGTACCATTTGTAATTCAGTAATATGAGAGAATTGGTCAGGGGTCTGAATACTTTTGCAAGGCACTGTGTGTGTGTGTGTGTATATATATATATATATATATATATATATATATATATATATATATATATATATATATTAAGCTTTTAAAAGCTTTTAAAATGTATGATAGGAATCTTGACCTACCCCAATACACAATACACAATTTTGTTTATAAATAAACTCAACATCGAACACTTACAGTAGTATAAGAACATTTTATATGCGTACAAATGTGTGAATGTGAAAGTGTACATTGTACATAAAGCATACGGGAGGCAAAATTCATGTCAATGATCTCGATCACATTCCTAGTGGATCTGTGTGTCCTAGCTCGTAGGCTTATTCTTCATTCTTGTGTCAATTAGACAGAGGTGTTAAAAGCCAAGGACGCATTGCAAATACGCAATCACCCAACGAAACTTTATTGTAATATCTAATATGTCGCTTTCTATACCAAGAGTTCATTTGTATAATTCACATAAAATCTACAGTAGAGGTCAACTGTCATATAATGTACATTTGCAGAATTCAATTAGGCTACAGTTACATTGATAATTTCTTGGTAGCAACATTACACTTGGTGCAATTAATGGTATGTCATTTTAGCAATACAATAAACATTCTGTAAAGTTACAAATTGTTAAAACAACAAGTGAATACATCTCATTCATAACCACAATTATAGAAACGGCTAAAATATGTTCATAGCTACAAATATTTTATTATCTAGGTAGCCTGTAAGAAATTAACTCAGGTCCTGTACACTCTCTGTATCATCAGCGTCACAGCTGCGGTCTGTTACATTTCTGTTTCAAGGTAAGTTATATACTCTTTTGTTAAAACCCTCCTTTGCCAAGTGCAAATTAAGGAATAGAAAGAAGACAAGCATTGAATTGACAACAGAACTGTCAGTTGGCACAGGTGTCGTTGTCCATCCATCAACAGTC
Source organism: Polyodon spathula (assembly GCF_017654505.1). Classification (NCBI taxonomy): domain Eukaryota; kingdom Metazoa; phylum Chordata; class Actinopteri; order Acipenseriformes; family Polyodontidae; genus Polyodon; species Polyodon spathula. The sequence goes on along the minus strand of NC_054535.1, from coordinate 21,689,658 downwards.
CAAAGCACCTTTAACCATTGTTCCATAGTCTAATTTCTGTGTTCTTGTGCATATTTTAGCCTTTCTTAACATAGTTATTCTTACTGCAACACATCCTTTAACTCCTGGTTTCAAGAGTGAACTTCGTACTGTTGATTTGACATCTGTGCCGCCTTCCAGTTCTGGCGGAAGTGCCAATTCACTTTGCTAAGTCATTTCAATACCACTCGCAGTCCTCTCCAGGCAGTGTTGAGCTTCAGGCAGCACTCCCGTTGGCGCCAATGTTTGAAGACCCAGACCAAATCCCTTGTGTCAAATGGCCACCCTCCCTTGACCGTGTGTCATAGTGCCGCTTTTGGCAATGACCCGCAGCCTTTAGTTGGTCCCTGGAGAAGTTATAGGCCACCTCCAAGCAGTACTGTAGCCTGGCGAACTCTAGCCCAGCTGGTGTCGGGTCACCATCCAGAGGTCTCACAATGCTTGGTTGCTTGGCATGCAAAGTTCGAGACCTGACATTAAGAGGGCGGGAGTGCAGGCGGTCGATTCTTGGACTGCAGAACAACAGACCAACAGGATCAAGGGGAGATGGGTGTCCTAGTCCTTCTGGTGAGTCGCCATGGTAATACCAAGCAGGACAGCCAAGGTGTGATTGAACTTGTCGACTAGCCGATTGCTCTTTGGGTGTAGTGGGGTTATTCAAGTTTTGTGTATTCGCTGTCGGCTCCACATCTGTGAAAACACAAGACTCAAAATTGCATCTTTGTGCAGAGTAGCTTTTGGAGGGATCCCGAACCTGCTGAGGAGGCTGCACAAGTAGTCATGGAAGTGGCGGGCCGATGTGACCACTGCTAACAGCCCCTGTCGAGTCAAGCAGTACAGTCGTTCTGCCTTGTTGAGGGAATGGCTGTAGTATGCCACCACTCTTTCCCCAAACAACCCCTCTTGGGATAGCATAGCTCTGATGTCTTAGTTGCTGGCATCCACATCCAATGTGAACGGCAGGTGGGGGTTGAGGGTTCCAAGATAGGTGACTGTATAAGGGTGGTCTTTAATATTTGGAAGGCCTCTTCTTGAGCGGGCATCTAGTCAAAAGCCTCCCTCTTCTTTAGGAGCTGCAATAGTGGGGTGCTTTTGCCGGTGAAGTTCAGAATGAACTGATGGTAGTAGCTGGCAATCCTCTCAACGGTCACTTTATGGCTAAGGAAGACCACCTCTCGTTGTAGGAGGCAACATTTATCTGGGTGCAGCTTCAGCCCTGCAGTTGTCACCCTCTGTAGGACCTTACACAGTGTGTCAAGGGCATACGGGGTAGCGGGTATGAGTCCTTTCTTGTTAATTCATTCAGGCAGCAATAGTTCACACAAAGTTGGTAATTACCATCCTTCTTCGGAACCATCACCACTGGAGCTGTCCAGGGGCTTTACAACAGTTCGATCAGACTCATCCCCCTCAAATCCTTTAACAGCTTTTCGGCAGCAGAATATTGGGCTCAGTTTAACGGGAGCTGCTCCCCCACATGTTGATTGTGTGCTGAACTGGAAGGGTGTGTCCTGTCTCTTCTGTGCTGATTGCAAAACTGTCCCTGTACTCCAACAGATAGCTGTCACTGTAGTTAAAGTGGCACTTATGATGTCTTTTAGCAGGGGTTGTGGTGCCCTATTGGGAGGAGTTGGTTGGGTGGATCTAGTGGGGATGACTCAGGGTGGTTGTTTGGCAGCAGTGGTGGCCTATTCTGAAGCCGTGAGCTGTCACTTGTTTTTTTTTTCTGGTGCGATCACTGTGTTGACCTCCTGGGATGAAGTGGTGGAGAGTGGTGTAGACCAGCCGGTTTGGAGTGATCGAGTGAGGGGACTGCTCCCCTTCATCTTTGTCCTGTCACTTGATCTCTTCCGTGGTCCGCTATCGGGAGTGTGGGCCTACCCCTCAGCTGTAGGAAATAAAACCCCAGTACACAGAGGTCCTGTACAGTGGCTACCCACACCGGGTGACAAAAGAACTTGTTCCCAAGCTGAATGGACATGAGCGCTTTCCTTTTCATAGGGGTGAGCTCTTCCATCTCTGTTCTCAGGTTTACAGCTGTAGGCTCCTAACAGAGCATCACTGGAACCACGTCAGGGCACAGCAAGGTGACAGTTGACCCGGCGTCCACTAGCACTATGCAGGGGACCCCTTCGATCTGAACAGGACAGAAATTGGCCAGTGATGTCCTTCCAACGACAAGTGTCCGTGCTAGGGGTGGTGATTCACAGGCTGTGGAGTTATGTGGTTTGTTGATGGGGCGGTCGACCGAGGTTGGCAAGCAGGTGTGCTGGATTGGGAAACGCCAGAACGGCTGGTTTGAGGGAGACAGGGTAGGGGGAATGTGTACCCTGTTGGCTTGTGGGTGGTAGGGATGTTACAGGGGAAACAGAAAGGGGCCTGCTGTGTCCCCTTTATGCAGGCTCCATGCCATTTCCCGGGGTTGAGATAAGACGATTGGTGGGGCTGGGCCCTTGGGAACCGGAGCGCTGATTCTGGATGTGTCCACCCTGTCCGCAGTTCCAGCAAAGACTGGGTTTGAAGTGCTGAGGCCTGTTGTTGTTCATTTTCAGCATGTGTACAAGGGCATCAAATCAGCAGTCGCCAGTGCAGGGGGGCTTGGGGTCGCTGCTGCCCCTTCTTCAGCAGTGACATGTTACACCCTGACCTGAGGCAGCCTCTTCCTCTTCTGTTGCCTTCTCCCACTCCCAGGCCATACGCAGTGCAGCCTGTAGGGTCTGTGTCCTCTGTAGCTTCAGATACCTCCAAAGGTGACCTGGTCTGAGTTCCTCCACGAGCTGATAGCGTGCATTATCCTCCTGTACGCTGGTGGTTGGAGCCGCATAAACCCGCCGCCTCTCTCTTTTTGCAACTTTTCCTGGGTTTCCGGAACTGCTGACGGAAGTCTAAAATAAAGCCACCTGGGTCTAACAGGCCACATAGCGGCGGCTGTGTGCCACTGTGAGACCCACGTAACTTCCACGTTGTGCAGACAGGAGGTTTAGGAGTACTAATTTTGTGCCCTCCTTCAGTGTTGTTGCTAATCGCAGAACATTTCCGTCTGGGTCTTGAAGGCCTACCTGCTCCCAGTCCCACTGGACTATGGCTTGGTAATCTGAATGCAGTCCAGATTTCAGCTTGGAAACTTTCACATTTGTAATTCAATTTTTGCTTTTTCTTCAGAAAAATCTCTTAGTCTCATCTTTGATCCCAAGAAGCTTTTAATGTGCCACATTTTCTGAGTGTGGTGAGAAGTGTAATCATTTTAAGCATTGCAAAGCGACAGAAATTTGAGCAATGACAGCAACACATGAACATACACACATTACAGGAACGCACACACATACACCAAACCTTGTCAATCATTTTTGTTAAGGGAGCTTCAGCTTCAGTCTGCAGGAAAAATAATGGATATGAAATTGCTTTGAATATTAATTCAATCAGTTTATATAAAATATGTATTCAGGAATACTACAATAGTGTTTTGATAATAGCAGGGTATAAATAAGGCCTGATTAATGCAAAGCTGTGAATGCCTCAGTCATACCCAGACAAAATTAACCACTGATTACTTCCCCCTCCTACCTTTATAACTACAAAAGTAATACCGTAGCCATATTTAAGTAACTAAATTGCCAGATTCCTAGGCAAGGCATAATTTTATTAAGATTATAATCAAGTTAGCATTATGAGCTGACAGCTATGATGTCAGGTAGCCCTATTGAAATGAACAGAGGGCCGTGTTAATCAAACATTTTTTTTTTATATATTAAACCAAGAGCGACTATGACAAAATTAAACAGCAGCTCCCATAGAATGTTAGTAATTAATTTAGTAAGAGAATATAAATACAAAATTATAACACATACATCTCACATTGTGTGAATACTATGACAATATATATATATATATATATATATATATATATATATATATATATATATATATATATATAATACAAATTATGTGTGTTCTCCGAGGCTTATAACAATAAAACGGACAAAGTATCTTGAACTTTGATGGGGTGGTTGGTCGTCGGCCGGTCCCTAAGTTTTCAGTATTTAGGGTAAAATTTTGAACTTTTTACTTGGGAATATTTACTGACCAAATAAAGTTTGAATATATATATATATATATATATATATATATATATATATATATTATATATATACCACCACCTAACCTTTTCTTTTGTTTTTGTTTCTATACAGGGGAATGTGCTTGGAACATGAATACACGCTCTGCTTTAGGATAACTAATTTAGGCACACATACTGTACACGCTATGGAGCTTCATTTGAAGCAAAGTGACCATAACACTTTTACCTGCTCATTTGTTATTTTTATACCATGAACAACATGGTTTCATATTCCCTCGGCTCTATAATCATGCATTTCACTGTAGATTTATTCAAATCCAACATACTATTTTCACAGAATCAGAATTACAGAGCAGCAGTTTATTTAGCACTTTAAAGAAAAATCATTCAGGCATTTAATTAAGACAAAAGCTTTATATTTTCATTTACAAATAATTAATGTACAAAGGACATATTCATGAGTAGCCTGTAGTGAAACTGCACCCTCATCTCTCTGGTACAAATATCCTGTCTGTTCAGTGCACCTAATCTTCCTTGTTTTTTGAAGGCTTTGATTTGCAGCCAAGATTGACAGCCTGCAACTAGTGCAAAATAAGCAGTCGAGGACAGACTGTCTCCGTGTCTGCATGGCGTGGAAATCTATGTATCTAATGTATCAAACAATAACACTGTGGAAACAAATTCTGTCACTCACTTCCCAACTGCAGTGAAACTGTAAATAACTAGGACAACTAGATCAGGAGACTGACAGTATAAATTCAGTCATATTAATGGAAATGGGGTCTATTTTAATGATCGAAACAGTGGCAGATCCTGAAAAACATTTCACACCTCAGGGAAGACACAGTGACCCTCTTTATAACATTACCACATACAGCTATGGCCAAATATTTTGCATCACCCTAAAATGATCTTATTTTTCTTCATGACGTAGAATTAAACCTACAAATAACGTTGTGTTAACATATTCAATTACATATGGCTTTGTAGTTTTCCATATACTCACAAAAATAGAAAAATGTGACATTTCAAAATCTAACATGAAAACAGACGATTTCCGAAGATGTCACAAATCTTGACATGCTGTTCAATTAGAAATAGTCAAAAGGTGATCGTTAGAAGTGATAACAAGTAGATTTAAGCTATATAAGCATGTGCATAAATATATTAAATTTATAGAATAAGAGAAAAGCAATAGTCAAGTATATGTTAATAAACTATAATAATAAAGTAAAATAAAAAAAAAACTAATGTTAATAAACTGTCAAACTAAATTAACACAGCACCCCTACACACGTTACAAAGTGCAGCAGCAGCTCTAGATTCATTACGAATGCCTTTGCAGGAGTAATATTCAAGACAGTCCTGAAGGGGGATGCATTATTTAAAAGAATGGTGAAGCAACTCACCAGAATGGAAAACACAAAATTGATCGGCAACTTGTGTCTTATTCAAGTTTTTATCAGGAGCTCGAACAATTTCCAACTTTTGGTGCCAAGAAAAACAGCAGCGTGTTTTGTAGTGATGAGGTGCTCTGGTGGAAATCAGAATAAAAAACTGGGCAACGATATGACGGCGTTTCTGGAAAGAATTAATAAACCAATTAGTATGCCTCAAGACAATCTCACGATGACAAGTCACATTTGAAAAGATGGAATAAACCATTTGAATTTAAGTTGATGATGATAAGTTATCAGATTACAAAACATTTGTAAACAAATTGCTAGCAGTGCCAAAAAGGTGTTTGTTTAAGCGAAGTTCCTGTTCCTTTAGGTGGAGCATTTACAATAGGAAAAATCTGTTTCACCACAAGGGTATTCTCTTAGGCAGTGTTATCTTAGGAGGTGTTCCTATACGCAAAGACTACTGTACTACTATTATGGCTTCTAGTAGACTTTTGCAAAATAATTTTGTAGTTTTTTTGATAACATGATGTTAAATAAAATATCTGAATGATGTTCATATATATGGTGTCTTGCTGTGTATTCGCAGAGAATGAGATGGACACTATCCTAGGTTGAACTGAATACAAGTTTACTAGAAGTACAGCACAAATACAAATGCAGACATGTTGTTGATTCAGTATCAGTATATAGAATAACCTCTGTGGGTAGAGCGAGTGAGCTTTACTTCTGTACAGTTCCATGCAACATATGGAGCTGGACTCCAAACGGATATGTGAACACTACATCCCTCCTTTTGTACGAAAAGAAAAAAACAAAACAAAACAAAATTTCTTGCTATGGGTTCCTTTTGATAAATTGTGTGTTTTTTTTAGCATTAATGCATGTGATGAGAGGACTGGATCCACATTCTTAATATCACCTGGGTCATCCCATTCAAGGTGGGTAAGTTTTGATCCTTTCAGCTCTTTAAAATGCAAAATGTTTTGGGTGATCTTGTGGTTTCCTCTTTGGGCTGTGATCATGGTTCCTTTGACAACAGTCATTTGATATGGCTGAATATATAGCATAGAGAGTTTGTTCAATGGCTGCCAGTTCTTCACTAGAACATTATCCCCAATTTTTAGTGAAGGCTGCTAAACAGCTCAATATTTTTCAGCACTCTCTTTCCTTGGCTGCTGCATCTTGTAGATGGAATTTGTCATCTAGGGCAGGAGTGGTTATAACTGGCAAATTGATTCTTAATGATTGCTTTACCGAAGAATTGCCACCGTTATTTGTTTTCACGTCCCACATTGTTTTGATGCGGTCTCCCTTCTGTTTTTTTGTTGATTTCTCCCCCCTTCCTTTCGGAAGCATTTAAACTAGAAAGGAAGGGGGGAGAAATCAACAAAAAAACAGAAGGGAGACCGCATCAAAACAAGAACAACAACTCAGGTAAGACAACCATTAAATGTGTTTATCTAAATGCTAGAAGTATCAGAAACAAAATTCTAGAACTTGAAGCTACTGCACTAACAGGTAACTATGATGTGATAGGTGTTACAGAAACGTGGTTATCTGAGAGTGATGGGGACGAATATAATATTTGTGGGTATACACTGTATAGGAAAGACAGGCAGGACAGAAGAGGAGGAGGGGTAGCGCTATACATAAGAAACAGTCTTGAAGCCCAGGTGTTAAACCTGGACAAAGAAAATAAAACCGAATCAATATGGGTCAGAATAACAGACAAAAATTCAAAAGGCATAATAATAGGAGCATGCTATAGACCGCCAGATTCAGACGGTGAGCACAATAATCTGTTATACAATGACATTAGAAATGTGTGTAGCAAAGGAGAAGCCATACTAATGGGGGATTTCAACTTCCCCCAAATAAAATGGGAAAACCCGGTGGGTAGCGCGAAGGACGAAATAGAAATGGTGGAAATGACAAATGACTGCTTCCTAACACAATTTGTGAAGGCACCCACTAGAGGGGAGGCATGCCTTGATTTAGTCTTTTCAAATAACGAAGATAGAATAACTAAAACAGAGGTCAGAGAACCACTGGCAAACTCAGACCACAACATGGTCTCATTTGAAGTGTTTTTTAAATCCTCAAAAGTAAAGACTAAAGCTAAGGTTTACAATTTTAGAAAAGCAAACTATGAAGGTATGAAACAGAGACTAACAGAAGTAGATTGGAGTAAAATAGAGAAAACACCCACAGAAGAAGGATGGTTGTTCTTCAAAAACGTAGTACTAGAGGCGCAAAACAATTATATCCCTAAAGTAGACAAATCTAAATGTAAAACTAAATTGCCAAAATGGTTTAATAGATCAATTAAAAAAAATATTCAGCGAAAAAAGGCACTTTACAGAGCATTAAAAAAGGACCAAAAAGAAAGTACACAGAAAGAGTACACAGAACTGCAAATGCAAGTCAAAAAGGAAGTTAGAAAGGCCAAGAGAGAAATAGAAATGAACATTGCTAAGGGAGCTAAAACCAATTCCAAAATGTTTTTCCAATATTACAACAGCAAGAGAACATTCAAAGAGGAGATTAAATGTTTAAGAGATACAAATGGCAAAATCGTAGAGGAAGAAAAAAAAATAGCAAATATGTTAAATGATTACTTTTCACAAGTTTTTACAAAGGAAGATACTGACAACATGCCCCACATGTCATCCAGTTCCTATCCAGTTTTAAATAACTTTAGCATAACTGAGGCAGAAGTGTTAAAGGGACTAGGAGCTCTTAAAATAAACAAATCCCCTGGGCCGGATGAGATCCTCCCAGTAGTACTCAAAGAAATGAAAGAAGTAATTTACAAACCGCTAACCAAGATCATGCAGCAGTCTCTTGACACAGGGGTGGTACCGACAGACTGGAAAATTGCAAACGTAATACCGATCCACAAAAAGGGAAACAAAACTGAACCAGGTAACTACAGACCAGTAAGCCTGACTTCTATTATATGCAAACTTATGGAAACTATAATAAGATCCAAAATGGAAAATTACCTATATGGTAACAGAGTACTGGGAGACAGTCAACATGGTTTTAGGAAAGGGAGATCGTGCCTAACTAACTTGCTTGATTTTTTTGAGGATGCAACATCGATAATGGATAATTGCAAAGCATATGACATGGTTTATTTAGATTTCCAGAAAGCTTTTGACAAAGTCCCGCACAAAAGATTAATTCTCAAACTGAACGCAGTTGGGATTCAAGGAAACACATGTACATGGATTAGGGAGTGGTTAACATGTAGAAAACAGAAAGTACTGATTAGAGGAAAAACCTCAGAATGGAGTGTGGTAACCAGCGGTGTACCACAGGGATCAGTATTAGGTCCTCTGCTATTCCTAATCTACATTAATGATTTAGATTCTGGTATAGTAAGCAAACTTGTTAAATTTGCAGACGACACAAAAGTAGGAGGAGTGGCAAACACTGTTGCAGCAGCAAAGGTCATTCAAAATGATCTAGACAAGATTCAGAACTGGGCAGACACATGGCAAATGACATTTAATAGAGAAAAGTGTAAGGTACTGCACGCAGGAAATAAAAATGTACATTATAAATATCATATGGGAGATATTGAAATTGGAGAAGGAATCTATGAAAAAGACCTAGGAGTTTTTGTTGTTGACTCAGAAATGTCTTCATCTAGGCAATGTGGGGAAGCTATAAAAAAGGCTAACAAGATACTCGGATACATTGTGAAAAGTGTTGAATTTAAATCAAGGGAAGTAATGTTAAAACTGTACAATGCACTAGTAAGACCTCATCTTGAATATTGTGTGCAGTTCTGGTCACCTCGCTATAAAAAAGATATTGCTGCTCTAGAAAGAGTGCAAAGAAGAGCGACCAGAATTATTCCGGGCTTAAAAGGCATGTCATATGCAGACAGGCTAAAAGAATTGAATCTGTTCAGTCTTGAACAAAGAAGACTACGTGGCGACCTAATTCAAGCATTCAAAATTCTAAAAGGTATTGACAGTGTCGACCCAAGGGACTTTTTCAGCCTGAAAAAAGAAACAAGGACCAGGGGTCACAAATGGAGATTAGAAAAAGGGGCATTCAGAACAGAAAATAGGAGACACTTTTTTACACAGAGAATTGTGAGGGTCTGGAATCAACTCCCCAGTAATGTTGTTGAAGCTGACTCCCTGGGATCCTTCAAGAAGCTGCTTGATGAGATTTTGGGATCAATAAGCTACTAACAACCAAACGAGCAAGATGGGCCAAATGGCCTCCTCTCGTTTGTAAACTTTCTTATGTTCTTATGTTCTTATGATGTTAGTGATATTATGTAGTGTCACTCTGTAGTTTCTTAGAAAACAATACAGTTCTTGCTAACTGTTGCAGTCATCCAAAAATCTTTTTCAGTGTTCTCATAAATCACTCTACTTCACCGTTGCCTTGAGGCCAGTAAGGAGTGATCTTGCGATTTTTAAAACCAAGGTATTCTGCAAACCTGGCAAAGTCTGAGCTGTTGAATGGCAGGCCATTGTCTGTTTTAACGATTTGTGGAATGCTATTGTCATAGAAGATTTTGTCTGGTTTTGGTAGAACTGCTTTGGCAGATGTTCTGGTCACAAATTATACCTCCTGGAAAATGTGAGTAGTCACTGATAACACACTAACAAATGCCCTCCAGAGAGTAAGTCACAGAAGTTGATGCTGACTTCCAACCAGTGGTGTAGTCCTAAATCTAAAAGTACCTGGAATGCAATTAAAATATACATTTTTTTTAAACAAATTATATAAATTGACATTTTATTTGTACATTGAACTTGAGGTAACATTTAATAGGTAATGAGAGTGTCTCGCATGCAACTTTTAGGCTTCTCCCCCTTGATCGTAGCTGCCAGACTGATGGTTTTCTAGCAAAATTTGGCTTGTTTTGAGGGCATCTAAAGCAGGCGAATGTTGTCTTTGGTGCCCAGTATAGTGTTTCGCAGCCCACCCTCCCACCCCCCCCCCCCCACATATCTTTTTTTCTGGAGCTCTGCATCCAATAAAATTACAAATTACAGAAATGCTCAGTTATTTTTTATTAGCCACCAATTTAAGTAATGTGTCAGTGCAATTACAATTGCATTTAAATTGTTTTTTAAAGACTATTTGTCGAGTTCTGGACAATTTTATGTTACACTACATTCTGAATGTAATTTTTTCCCCTCATCAGATTAAAACCATGGCAATGCCTAGAAATTGGAATAATGGCAGGATGTACCATTTTTCCACTGGTTTTTACCATGGCAATGAAAGTAAATATTAGGCCATCACAACGGCTAGTGGGATGATAGCGCTAGGCTTCTGGAATGCGACTATCACCAATTCGAGCATACATGGATGACATGATGACTACAACAGTAGCCTGCACTAATCGGTTATTGGGCAAATTAACCAATAACATTGAATGGGCACAAATGCAATTTAAGCCCATTAAATCAAGGAGCATCTCTACGGTTAAAGATAAAGTAGTACATAAAAGGTTCTACATTAATGGTGAGGAAATACCAACAGTGTCCGAGAAGCAGGTGAAAAGTCTAGGGAGATGATACGATGGGGATCTAAAGGAAACAGTTCGTGTGGGAGAAGTTAGACAACAAATAGTGGACAGCAGTGCTTTACCGGGCAAATTGAAACTCTGGTGCTTTGTTTGGTCTACTGCCAAGACTGCTGTGGCCACTGACTGTGTACGAGGTTTCCTTGACAACAGTTAAGAAGCTGGAAGCTTTAATCAGTTCATACATCAGGAAATGGTTGGGACTTCCACGCTACCTCAGCAGAGTGGGACTTTATGGTAAAGGAATACTGCAGCTACCAATCTCTGCTCTAACCAAGGAGTTTAAGTGTGCCAATGTCCGACTGGAAATAACTTTTAGTAGATTCACGGGACAAATGCGTAAGGGAGGCAGCACCTGTGTTGAAAACTGGAAGAAAATGGGCGGCAAAGAAAGCTGTGGAAGCTAAGGCTGCCCTTCGAATCAGAGATATTATGGGGCAAGTTCAGCATGGAAGAGGAGGTCTTGGTCTTAGTTCAGTTCCTCCTACATGGCACAAGGCAACCCCAGCTCAACAGAGGAAGCTGGTAGTCAAGGAGGTGCAAAGCAGGAGGAGAGGATCAGGTGTGTAAAGGCCATTTCCCAGGCCAAGCAGGGAGTATGAATGAGATGGGAGTGTGGAACAATGCAAGATTGGCTGGCAAGACCTGTGGACAATGGAACAGAGCAGGATCAGTTTCTTCATCAGATCAACATATGATGTTCTCCAATCACCACAGAACCTAAACTCTGGGTGGGTGAGGATCCCTCATGTCCTTTGTGTTTAACACCGGCAACATTAAGGCACATTTTGACAGGGTGTACGGTGGGTCTTAGCCAAGGATGGTTTACTTGGCGCCATGACCAGGTGCTGTGATGTTTGGCCTTATCATTGAAAGACAAGCGTAACCTGACCAATAAGTTGACACCAGTTCCATCAAAGCATTACACACAAAAGACATTATTCCACTATCCAGGAGAACAACCACCAAGAAAAGGTGTTAAAACCAAGCCTCGCCCAGGACAACTGGAAGCTGCTATAGACTGGAAGATGCTGGCAGATGTTGGTCAACGGCTTATTTTTCCACCTAAGATTGCCATCACTAACCTTCGACTGGACATTGTCTTGTGGTCTGGATCAGCAGGCCTTGATCATCTGGTAGAGTTAACAGTGCCATGGGAAGATGCTGTGGATGAGGCGTATGAAAGGAAGAAACTTGGGTATGCTCAACTAGCTGCTGAAGCGGAACAAAGAGGATGGAGTTTAAGTTTACCCAGTGGAGGTGGGTTGTTGAGGATTTGTGGCACACTCTACAACTCAATTTCTCAGAGTTGTCAGGTTCAGTGGCAAAGAGTTGCGTTGCACAGTGAAGAACTTACTGAAGTAACCAGCTGTGGTTGAGACAGAAAGATTCTGGATGGGGATCTCAAGCACAATAGAAAGAAAGCAACACTGAAGTACGGGTAAGTAAGCTGGGCTGAATTGAGTGGGAGGCTGAGGGGGGTGATGCTGGGACGCCAGAATCACTGTTGAGCCATCTTGTGGTGTCATGGACTAGTCGACGAAATACCGAGGACAGAAGGTGCCCACTTGAAGACCCCAGAGATGTACCCTACTTTGCTCAATCCAGACGGTTGTCATGCTGATGCGCTGGGGAGACCGCACTGTGGTTGGTCCTCAGCGCCAGCATCGCAGCAGTTGTGTGAAGCTGTGAAGGCAAAATAAGCTGATCCCTGGAGCCAGCATTACACTTCAGCCATCAACACCGTACAGAAGGATACTACATCATCAGATGGAAAACAATGCAGATGGATGGAGATGCAGATGGATCTTTAGTTTATTGTAAAGCTACGTCTTAGTTGGCGCTTATCTTGGTGAAGGCCGAGTTCAAATGAGCATTAAGTTTTAACATATACTCTCATGTAATGGAAAGCAACAGTTCTGGTGCTGTAAATTGTGAAACAAAACAAGCAAAACAGATAAATAAATACATGGTTTATAACACTATTCCTTACCTGTTTTATTAGGCTTCCCAGCCAAAGGCTGGGAAGCCTACTGTTATTGTTAAAGTTTTTTTTTTTTTTTTTTCTTCCCAAAACTTTAAACTGCTGCTGCTTCGAAGCTGTGTGACTGATCAGGTTCTGACTTGGCAGGTAACAAGCTGGATACATTGGCTGTCAGATGCTGAAAAAATTTTGCTGCTGCGTCCTTGCAATTGGCGCTGTGACGCATTTTTCAATAAAACCTTTCGAAATCTTCTTCTTAGGAACCGGTGAAGCGATTGATCTGAAACTTGGCATATATCATCAGCATCCAAACCCGCATCAAGTTTGCGAAGCAGAAGTGTCAAAATGGCTGCCACAAATCTTAAACGAAACCTGCCCCTAACTGCATTTTTCAATAAAACCTTTCGAAATCTTCTTCTTTGGAACCGGTGAAGCGATTGATCTGAAACTTGGCATATATCATCAGCATCCAAAACCGCATCAAGTTTGCGAAGCAGAAGTGTCAAAATGGCTGCCACAAATCTTAAACGAAACCTGCCCCTAACAACAAACTGCTTCTGTTTGAAAACTGTTTGTCCAACAAACTCCAAACTTGGTAGTTATCGTCCCAATAACAATGGGATACAAATATGTGAAAATGGTGATGTTTTATAAAAAAATATGGCCCCCACTTATACATTTACATTCGAAATTTAAACCTGCGTCAGTTGACAAACGATTTACTTGACTAACTCCAAACTTCACAAGCATCTTCCCTGATCCTATGTTAATAAAACTGACTTTTAAAAAATTGTGTTGACCAGAAACGAAAATGGCCATTTGACGCTTTTTTTTAGAAACCTTTCGAAATCTTCTTGTGAACCCGTGAAGCAATTGATCTGACACCTGGCATATGTCATCAGCATCCAAACCCACATCAAGTTTGCAAAGCAGAAGTCTCTGCGATAAATTTTAATGTCAACCTGGCTGCCAGAAATCTTATCAAAATGCATCCTTACCAGCAAAATGCTACTATTTGAACACCTTTTGACCAACAAACTCCAAAAATTGTAGTTTTTGTCCCAGTAACAATGGAATACAAATATGTCAAAATGGTTATGTTTTATAAAATGTTTACGTCTGAAATTTAAAACTGCCTTAGTTAACAAACGGTTTACTTGACTAACTAGTAACTTCACAAGCATCATCCTTGACACTGTAGCAATACAACTGACTTTTAAGAAACTTGAGTTAAACAAGATGGCTGCCTGATGCATTTTTGAAAAAAAAAAAACTTTGAAAATGTTCTTCTGTGGAACAGTTGCTGATTTTAAACTTGGCACATTCAGAACTAAACAAGCTTAGACGGGTACTGATACTGGGGCATGGGAGTCGTGAAACTGCTTGGCAGATCTAGTTATTATTATTATTATTATTATTATTTATTGATAATATTAAGCGTGGTATAGCATTTTATTTTTGCTTTATATATATATATATATATATATATATATATATATATATATATATTATATATATATATATATTGTTTATATCAACCCTGTTGGGACAAAACGACAAAATTTATTGGGGCATTGCAAAAATAAATAAATAAATAAATAAAAAATCTTAGGGCTGTGCTTGATTGATTAACCTCCCCCAGGGATAGAGACACAGGAAAAACATGGACACACATTCCAGCCCACCGGCACCTTATTCCTCCCCCACCAAATCATTGCTTATGCACCATTTCCTTCACATTTACAATGTTACCCCCAAAAGTGCCATACTAAGCCAACAGCAAGGGCAGTCATTCATTCCAATCTTTGGGTCTCTGCACTGACTTACATATACAAAGCAGTTTTAAACCTGTGTTTATGTCCACAGTATACTGTATTTTGCTGTCTTCTTCATCAGCTATTTTACTTTAAAAACAATGGTTAGCCGCCTTAAAGTAGAACTAGTTTGTAATTTTATCTTCATTGCATCACAAGGACAACTGACTGAATCAGACAAGTACGGGAGATGTGTGGACTCTTCACTCTGCAAACATTTTAAATCAGATACTCTGATTCGGAATGTACCATCAAAACTGGTATTTAGGGAACTGATGTTTTGTTCCTAGTGGCAAGGTGCAGAAAGACTAATTTCACTTCCCCATGGAAAAGAGATTGCTTCACTGGTGCCCGGGCACCGAAAATAGAGCGGTTGGGCGCCATATAAGGATTTTCATAACAAATCGATAAATATTCTTAAATTAATTCTTAAGTCAAGGTTCTGCCTATAGAAAAAAGTACTTGAACAGTGTTCTGATGTGTTCCAGCTCAACTACATCGCTGATTCCAACCAAGGATGGTTTGGTAGGTCGAACATCTGTAGTGGTTGTATCTTGTGCTCTAGAATTGCAGCTCTCTACTTAGATGTCTATACCAGGGAACCATACTTTCTCTCCCAGTAATTGTTTGGTATTCATTAGTCCTTGGTTTTCCTTAATGAGTACTGGTTTGAGTCCATAGTTGTCATGGCATGACGAGAATGTGTATTGATGCATGCATCTCAAAATCAAACTTCCGTTTAAGTTGTCCACATATTTGTAGCGATTCTGACAAGCCATAAGCATAGATTTTCACATTTGCTTCTCTCAGGAAGTTTTGTTGGTAGTCTTAGGTTTTCTTTGCTGTAACGTTTATTGATGCTGCAGTTTCCTGGTCTTGTAGAAATATCATGTGTCTAGGTTGTGCTATGTATTCACGCTTTGTAGCTTGTGCTCACGATACTGTAAAAACATATAAGCTATTTTCTTTTTGTGCTATGTCTGGTGATCCTTGATTTACAGAATTCTGAGCTGCATGTCTGATATCTTGCCATTGTTCTTGGTGGCTTGGTTCTTTGGGAGTGTAATGGTTGGGATCTACACACCTTTGCAAAGTGGTTGTGTTTTCTACATTTGTGACATGCAGCGCTTTTGGCTGGGCAGGTGTCAACATGTGAGGAGTCACCCCAAGTTAGAGCAGTGTTTTAGACTTTTCTGTAGTTAGAGGCCGTCATGAATGGGAGATTGTTTTAAAAGCTTTTGCTAAACAGCCAGCAGTTTCCATTGTGTTCATTTTGCTGCTGTTTTTAATTTGCTGGGCCTGTGTTTCAGAAGCCTCATCCACATGTGTTTTATCTAAGAAGCCTCATCTGTATGTGTTGTGTCTAAATAATGTAATTGCTGGGTCTCGTAGTATTCGTCTCCTGAGGCGTGCAGATAAACACCCTTGAATTACCTGAATCCTTACTTCCTTATCTACATTAGTAAACTCGCACGATGCTGCCATTCTGCACAGTCCTGAGTGGTATTCATCCATGCTTTCCCTTGATTCTGATGGGTTTGACGGAATGTGTAGACCCCAGAATCAATATTCTTTAGCGGAGAGAAATATTTTGTCAGCACGTTTGGCTTTACTGTAGTCATCGTCATCACCAGTGTCAGGTAGGGTTACGCAGACATCATAAACCATAATGAAGAAGTAATGCATGTTTTCCAGTGCTCAAAATAGTATCTCAAGCCTCTGGATTAATTTGTTCCATCTAGGTTCAAGTGTTGTATATGAACTATGCACTTCAAAGACTGGGAAATTGGGTAAGGTAGATATTTTCTCTTTTTTTTTTTTTGCTGCATGCAGTCAGGATGTGCTCTATGTGATATGATCAAAAGCTTCTGCTGCTAGGTGATTTGTTGCTAAGAGAACATTCTGACAGCTGTCTTAAAGCAGTGATGTAATGCAAAGTACTGTATTTTCGTGGAGTGCTGGTCCTCGGTCTAGGGTGAGTTTCCAGGATGCAGATTTCTTGTTCCTCCTTTTTTTTTCCAGTGCTGTTTCACTTTGTTTTAGTAAAAGATGTTTTGTTGGTCTGGTGTTTCCTTATCGCCAATGTGGTATCTTGCTGTGTATTTGCAGAGAATGAGACGGACACCAAGCTATTTGAAAAATACAGTCCAGTAAGGTCTGTAAAAAAAATCAGGTTTATAGATTAAGTCGTGGATTTAGACCCATTGTTGTCTGGGGATTTAGACCCTTTAATTGTGACTTTATCCTCAGTTACTTTGTTCACTTTTATTTGCAGTGGTCTGAATAAAATTTAGATAAAAAGATGAGTGGCTTATCTTAAGGAGGTAATGCAAAAAAGCATTGTGGCCTATTGAATTAAGAACAGAAAACAAATTAAGTGCTTTCAAAGAAGTGGGGACTTATCAACTCCTCTATCAGACTGCTGTCAAATCCTGGAGAAAAATCACATTGTTTTATGAAGTTCTTTGCTTTGCCAGAGCAATGAAACCTGGGCATTTCTTATTCTAATGTAAATGAGATGGTGGGTGTTGAGCTAACAAGACAAAAATGATCAACTGTTGCAGATCTTAGTTAATGCATCCACAGGACTGCGTTAGGCTTTGTTAGATTGCATAAATATTCATTAGAACTGGTAAGATTAGATTGGTTCTGTCAGGTCAAAATCCAGTTTAACAAAAAGGGGAAGTCTGTGATCGTATCCATCTTTTAATCTATGGTTATAACAGATTGCCTGTTTAAACCCTGCATTGCTGAAGTGAAAAAAAGGAATCTCAATTAGGTTGTCTTGCAAATCACAAAGGTCAAGGAGATCCAAATGCCAGTTAAAAGCGTGCTGGTTCCAGTTTAACACATTGAGACATTAGCATTTAGATAGACCTTCTGAAATTAAAGGGTAGGGGAACAGAAAAGAGGAAAAAAGCTATGAATATTGGAAATGAATGTTGGGCAAACACTTTTTGTGAAAGATCCAACTCTCCTTCAGACATCAAGCGCAAAGATAAAGAAGAGCCAAACTCATAAAGGGGAATAAATATAAACCTTGAGCTTTGTCCTGTTTGATAATCCCATCAAACCCTGCCGTAATAGATTTTGATGCAGGATACGGGATGGAATCAAATATTCGGGATCGGTAAGCTCGAGCAACACATTGCTGGGATGGGAATAGCTTGAGATGTATTTTGTAAGTCATTTCTTGTTATGTAACATTTCAAACTTGGTTTACTAAATAACTGGAGGGGGGAGGGGTCTGTGAATCTGAAAAAAATAAAATAAAATAACACAATTTGAAACGCAATTCATTTTCCATGTGTCAGGTTTACTTACCTGCTGTGCCTGCTCATCTCTTCTCCAATGTGCACCTTTATGGGACCTGACTAATTAAATGGAACTGACTTGAATGGGGGTGATTCTGACATCAAAGTGCCTTGCAATTAGATTTCATGCATGCTGGGATTAGAGGCCTGAATCACCCACATAAAGCTTTGAAAGAGATGGGGGGGGTGTATTGCCAAGAGAAGTAGTTTGTAACTTTATGAATTAAACAAACTAACAGTAAAGCTTTATTTTGTGTCATAAATAAATATTTAATCCAATATGCAATTAACCATTTTCTGAAGTTTAGTTACAATTTAATAAATAGTTGACAGATATGCGTATCTATCATAGCTCATATTTCCCATATATGTTGAGTATGTTTTTTGAGACTTTCTCTAGTAAAAAACAAAAAAGACATAGAAGGACTGGTTTGTAGAATTACCAAAATTATTCTATAAACTATCCACACTATCTAAAAAATGTGCATTTAAACCACATGATTGCTTTTGGTTCGTCTTTTCTCGGCAGTAAGTAACATTGCTGTTTGTGTATTTGGGCAATTCACCTTCATTCTTCTTTTCTCAGCAGTCAGTCACATTGCTTTTTGTGTACTTGGGTAGTCATGTCTTTTGTTGACGATTTTAATACACACATCAGTATACTGTACTCAAATTTAAGATGCAGGCTATTTTTGAAAAACAAATTGTTTAAATTAGAAGGAATACAGTATATAAAGATGGGCTTCAGTGAGTTACAGGAAAATAATTTCATCTAGGGTTTATGTGACGTCAGAAATTATGAGACCAAAGGGACATTACGTCATCAAAAATAAAAACCAAAAACGAAGAGCCATGACTATAAGCAACGAAACCACAATAACCACTAACAGAGAGTAATCAAAGAAAGGTAATGCAGAAAGGTGATTTATATATTTTGTATGATCTCAAATTGAACAATAATGAAAGTAAATACACACTATTTTTAAGGCTCATGGCCTGACAGCAGTTGTCTTTATGTACAATCATTTCCACAAATGTTTTGTTCCCACGTGCAAACCAATATCTCTGCATGCATGCAAGCAAAATTCACAATATATATATATATATATATATGCTTAACTGTGCAGTTCTGTCCACATTTGACTGCACTGCACATTTCTATAAAGATATACTAAAAACAATGGAACTATTTACAGTAGCCATTAACAACAACAAAGTGGAATGAATGATAATGCAATTTTTTTTGTTTGTCAAAGTGACTTCCGCATAGCAATCGGTAGCCGCTGAAAACAAACCGATGTTAAGCAGAAAAAAATTATTGATACAACCTAAAATTAGGAATTGTAGGTTTAAAGCAATGTCCATACAACCTAATGGGCAATTTCTGGGTCATAAAAATAATAATTAAAGCCCCAAAAAATCAAATGTCTTCATTTATGAAATCTTACAATACAGTCATACATCTTCTCTCTCTCTCTCTCTCTCTCTCTCTCTCTCTCTCTCTCTCTTTATATATATATACAGCTCTGGAAAAAATTAAGAGACCGTTGCAAAATTATCAGTTTCTCTGGTTTTACTATTTACTGGTATGTGTTTGGGTAAAATGAACATTTTTGTTTTATTCTATAAACTACTGACAACATTTCTCCCAAATTTCAAATAAAAATATTGTCATTTAGAGCATTTATTTGCAGAAAATGGCAACTGGTCAAAATAACAAAAAAGATGCAGTGTTGTCAGACCTCGAATAGTGCAAAGAAAATAAGTTCATATTCATTTTTAAACAACACAATACTAATGTTTTAACTTAGGAAGAGTTCAGAAATCAGTATTTGGTGGAAAAACCCTGATTTTCAATTACAGCTTTCATGCGTCTTGGCATGCTCTCCACCAGTCTTTCACATTGATGTTGGGTGACTTTATGCCACTCCTGGTGCAAAAATTCAAGCAGCTCAGCTTTGTTTGATGGCTTGTGACTATCCATCTTCCTCTTGATCACATTCCAGAGGTTTTCAATGGGGTTCAGGTCTGGAGATTGGGCTGGCCATGACAGGGTCTTGATCTGGTGGTCCTCCATCCAAACCTTGATTGACCTGGCTGTGTGGCATGGAGCATTGTCCTGCTGGAAAAACCAAACCTCAGAGTTGGGGAACATTGTCAGAGCAGAAGGAAGCAAGTTTTCTTCCAGGACAACCTTGTACTTGGCTTGATTCATGCGTCCTTCACAAAGACAAATATGCCCGATTCCAGCCTTGCTGAAGCACCCCCAGATCGTCACCGATCCTCCACCACATTTCACAGTGGGTGCGAGACACTGTGGCTTGTAGGCCTCTCCAGGTCTCCGTCTAACCATTAGACGACCAGGTGTTGGGCAAAGCTGAAAATTGGACTCATCACAGAAAATGACCTTACTCCAGTCCTCTACAGTCCAATCCTTATGGTCTTTTGCAAACCTCAGCCTGGCTTTTCTTTGCTTCTCATTGATGAAGGGCTTTTTTATAGCTTTGCACGACTTCAGCCCTGCCCCTAGGAGCCTGTTTCGAACTGTCCTCGCCATGCACTTCACCCCAGCTGCCATTTGCCATTCTTTTTTTAGGTCACTTGATGTCATCCTACGTTTGCTGAGTGACATTCAAATGAGTTGGTGGTCATCCCGGTCAGTGGAGAGTCGTTTTCGCCCTCTGCCGGTCTGTAGCTTTGTTGTCCCCAACGTGTGCTGCTTGACCTTGTTCTTATGAACCACAGTCTTTGAAATTTTAAGGATGGAAGCAACCTGATGCTCACTGTATCCTTCTGCCAGTAAAGCCAGAATTGAACCCTTCTTTTCCTCACTCAAAACTTTCCTTTTCAACTCTTTGTGCATGGTCAATAGTTATTTTTTGATTCCAATTAATTTTGAGGTACTACTAGCACTGTTTTGCCAACCAGCTGGTCCTATTGCAAGAGGATAGTGATGACCACAGGAGTGGTTTTTACACTTTTCCTCGTTAAATAAGATTTAGTTCAGGCGATCCCCTAACCAGTATCTCATTCAGTAGAATGAGGTGTGCCTGTGTTGGAATTCAACAGACACTGGAATGGAATGGCTGCCATACATGTAGAGATGCTGATTTAAGAAACATTTGCAGTGGTCTCTTAAATTTTTTATATATATATATATATATATATATATATATATATATATATATATATATATATATATGCTGGGTTAATTTTACTGGAACAACATGGGCAAAGTACACTGCCTTGCTCAAGCCTAGCATAAGGCAGCAATGTCCCACCGGGGATTGTTACTTTGTTTATCAGTTTTTAATTTGTAATGTTCTTCATTGTGTGCCCTGTCTGTGGGTGTTTATGACTGCCTGATAACCCTAGTTTGTCCAGCTTCGGCACTGCACCCTGAGAGGGTTGGCTAGCGATAGTAGGATAGCGCTGCCCCCCTCGTTACCGTAATTTTTTTTTTTATTTGGGTATGTACTTGTTAAATTAGGAACGTGGGTCACGTAAAGTGATTATCACTCATCTTGCACTACCTGATGTTAATATTGGTAAACTAGTACGTAGTACTAAAAAAGGCATTGAGTAAATTAATGCATAATGCTCTTATTACTAAAAATAATCTTTGCACTACTAACGTGTTACAATATTGTGGTTATTTTTTTAAGTAGGTTATACTTGTCTATTACTGTAATTAATACTGTAATTGTAACTATGTTTACCATGAATAAAATGTTCACTGTAGATGGTGTTTGACTCTTGTGGACTCCATTTAGACCCATCTTCAAGCTGCCCATGTATAGCTGAAAGACACCTTTCCCTTCTATCTGGGCTTAAACGCCTTTTCGAAAGTTCAAAAAATGACAGCCGTTTGTCTTTCATGTAGTTGTGGTTGTGGCATCCAACAACCACACAAATCTTCAGCATTGTATTAAAAATAGGTGGTAACAACTCTTCAATTAATAAATGAAACAGTGTCTGTCTTCATTTGTTTACAGTGGCTCTAAAGTTGCTAAGCAGTTACTATGTGTGTGCGCACCAAATTGCCCGGATGTCCGCGCAAACCTATACATACAGAATGAAATGAAGCACTTACTCTGTACCCTTTTTCCCCACATCGATTGGCTGCCAGTGTCACATACCGCAGAGGGAGGCGTGGTTGAAATGAGAGACCAATTCTCATTGATTTCAAACACTTTGTCTGCAAGGAATACTGCCTAATAGTTGTAAAAATGAAAGACAGTATTCGGCCATTACTAATATTAGGAAGAAGACGATTATTCGTGGATATCCTAATACTAATTTGTACTTATACTTAAGCCTAGTGTACAATACATTGAACACAAATATAACAACTTTCCAAAGGGTTTCATTATTTATGTACTTATTTCATTTTTTTTTTTATTTGTAGTAGCTTATTTTTAACCTTAATAAAAACAACTAAACTATAAAGTACTATCATTGTATGAGTCAAATGGCAATAATTTGAAATGTTGAATAAATGGTGTCACATAAAAAGAAAATACAGAATGAAGAGCTCTCTAAGCACCCTGTACTGTATGGTTATTTTCTCCTATTTGGTCAAAAAGCTTGCCAGGGCTAATTCCAACAGATCTCAGGGCCATTAGTTATAGGAGAAAGTTGTGCGAGGTCACATACAGGATCTTCATTGCTGAAGTCTTGTGAGCATAAGGTACGGCTTTCTGACATGTTTCCATGGAAACACTTTGGTCAATTTGTGTAGCTTTTTTGCGTGATAACGCGTTTTACCCATCCTTTTAAGCAGTACAATGGTTTGGCCGTGCACTTCCTATAGCATGAGGAATCTGAAAGGTGTAGCCTATATGTATGCTATGTCACATTCGCACAAAAATGGAGAGGGAATTTGGAGTTTCTAAACTGCATGGAAACCCTGCCATAGTTAACCCTAACCAATATTTTCAGTGCAGTACAGAAACCAAGACCAGAGGACACAGTTAGAAATTAACATGAGGTAGACTTAGGACAGGGAAGAAGACACTTCTTCACACAAATAGCGGTGAGGGTATGGAATGGGTTACCTAGCCATGTTGTTGACAGTCACTTCGACCCAAGTTTTGAGATTAATTAGTCAATCAGTGGCTAGGAACTGGACAAGCTTAGATAGGCCAAATGACCTCTCTTTCTTATGTTCTTAAAAGTAAAAAAATACAGCAAAAATAGTAAGGTTTATACATTTTAGTCCAACCTACAAGGATTTGCTATTTGACTCATGTTACTCTACTGCTTGCACAGAAGGGAGCATTATTCCAGCTAGCAATAAGCAAATTGAATACTGACATTCAATGGATAGTGAACTGACCTGGCAGAGTAAATTGAAAATGAGACATACCTCCTGTAATATATGTTTCTGGATATTGCTTGACTATGTTCATACTGCAGATTTCCGTTGAGATTGTGGTTCTCGGGGGTTTCTGGTTGTATAATAGAATCAGGGCAAATTAAAGATTAAGAAACAAAGAAGTAGTCATTGTGAAAAGGGATTGTGTCCCTGGATTGAAAGCCTGTGGTGTATAGAAATTAAAGCTCATTTAGTTACTTTTATAAGCATATGTAAACTTTCCCCAAAGTACTCTTCAGCGGTCCCAGTGATCTAAATATCCACCCCTACCTCCAGTATGAGATTTTTCCTGTGTGTACACCTTTACATTGCTGTATGGATATCATGCAGTTAAAAAATATTAATAAACAGCAAAGATACGATGGATTTTGTGTGGTGTAAGGCAACACCCACTCAGACATCGTTCCGGCCGGAATAAAACCAGAAGTTACGTCGAAAAGATAAATATACTGGGTGACTGTCGCTGAAAACAAGAAGATGAAGTCGAAGACCCAATTCATTTTAGGGAACAGGTGCCACAACCCTACTTTTTTGAACCGCTGGCAAAGCAGTGGGATCCAACTGATCAACAGAGGCAGCAACTAAATGGCATCGACAAGAAATAGAGCTGTAGACACTACAAAACCTGTGGCAGATCGGCAACACTGCATGACGAGTGTACTTTCCAAAACTGTAATGTGTTTGATTACCAGTAATATACATTTACATATTAGGGCTCTCGCTCAATTACAATTTTTGATCATTTTTTGTGCATTAGTTGATTAATCAGTAGGTTCATCCATGCACATTTTTAATAAAGGTAACAATCTCATAGTGGCAGTCCTGCATGTAATAAAATAAAAATAATAATAATAATAATAATAATAAATAATAATAATAATATAAGCCCAATGGGAATTTGGTCGTTTTAAAAGCATTTTTATTTCAGTAAATGTAACATATTTTCACAGAACAATGTCAATCCATGAAAGAGTTTAATAGCAAAATATAATGCACAAGGACTGAGAATGGATTTTTTGTTTTTGACTGTCATTAATGCAAACATACCGTATATAACACTTATGGCTCCTTATGAACAACCTTTATTTTATTTATATTTTTCAAGAACATGAAACGGGCTAACATCGGTTAAAACAACACTTCTACTCATGTTCCACAATATAAAAGAGCAAAAATCAGTATACATAAACAACTCGAACAATAATGTAATATTAGCAGTACTAACATCAATAAAACAAAACGTTATAGTCGCAGCTTGTGACTTGTCTTCTTTCATTAGAAAATGCAGGCGTATTTTTCCAAGCTGCCAGCAGACATTGACGATCATTCTGGACACTAGAAAATGTAAGCAGTGTGAGCGTAACAACAAAAAACCAGATGCGAACTGACACGTAAAGCCGCAAGCATTCTTTCTCATCAGGGGCTGTTGGGAAATGGAATTCAAAATGCCCAGCCAACAAAAAAAAACGCCTGATTTTAAATTGTAAAATCAACTATTTAGCGTGTGTGTTCATGGTGGTTTCCTATAAAACCTCAATGACATATTTATTTAAAAAAAATAAAATAAATGCCGTGCACTAACGGTACATCTGACTTCAGTTCAACCTAACTAGTTGCATGCTTCTATATTCAAATAAGTCGCCCTCCAGATAATCAGTTGAGCACGTGCGCGCCACAAACGACACAATTCTGTTGGTGAATGGGTTTTGCGGCGAAGTCCTCTCTTCTGACTTGTACAAACCGCACCCAGGAGCGAAATACGGCACACTTTTTCCATAGAAAGGCATGCACCCGATGCTCTGACAGATTGGAGTTCATGCAACCCCTGCACACGCACATATTTACCTTATTATTATTACAATTATTACTATTATTTTTTTCCTCATAAACATGTAGGCCAGACATTCAGGCCGAGAACAGTTGCCTTTTTGATACGTCATGTGTGACGTGATACAAAAAGGTTGTGTTTTTCGTAGGCGTGGTCTGTGATACACATTAATGACATTATAGTGGCCTATAAAATGTTTTTAAAAAGAAATAAATAAAATAATGCTAATATTTTTAATAAAGACTGCTGCATCCATTTCAGTGAAAAAAAACTGCAAGATACACTTTAATGGTGTACATTTAGAAGTTACGTTCTTGTACACTGCTGTATTTAAATACTTTTAAATACTGGCATCACAATAAAAGTTAGTATGTGTGACAATTATATTTGCATACTAATATACATCAAGTGACTACATATTACATTACAAAGCAACAGATCACATGGTACCATCCATCATGCTAAGTCAAAATAGTTTAATTTGCTGAATGGGTGCTTTTAGGCTGTTCTACTGTATTATGGGTAGTTCTTGGGGAGTTCGACATTCTAGAATGAAAATACAAAACCACTGATCGTTACTTTATTGCATAAACCATACTCTCTAACATGCATTATGATTCCACCCTTGAGGCTCAAAATATTACAACAGGTTTTAATTCTGATGGTTTCCTGTTTGTGATTCCCTACAAAATCATTACATATTTCTGAAAAAGGCAAATCCCTTTCTGTTTCAAATGTATAAACCATATTGCTTTAGTCTTTGTTTTTAGCCTTTTGTTTTTACAGCAATTTAAGGTCTGTCTGCGCTTTAAAATATTTAAAGGAGTCTACAAAGTTAAACATAGTCAGTATTTCTTTTGACATTATTAAGAAATTATTTATTTATTTATTTATTTATTTATTTATTCTGGAAAGACTGATATTGATTAAAATCAGCATGAATATGGCACACATTGTCCCCCAAATGGGACAAAGAAAATGTCATCTGTGTGCAATGGTACCATACTTAATTTATGAACGTGTGGGATGTCATTAACATACACAGATAGAAAAAAAAAAAAAGTTATCCCAGACCGGATCTCTGGGGTTCCCTTCAGAAACAGCTTGCGTTAATACAAATCACACTGGTCAACAGCTGATTGACCCCATGCATAATACACTTGACTTTGACATCAAAGCTCTCTAGCCGGCAAGGTCAGAATCCTTGGAGAGATCAAACAAAAGGACCCAGAGCATATATCCCTTACTAATTGCTTATGACAAGTCATATGTAACTTTCAGTGGTGATGGAGGTGCAGTAAACACAATTGATCTAAACAGAGACAGCTTCAAAATGCTGTCGTCATTTTAAGCATTAAAATATGAACCTTCATAAAGGTTACATAGCAGAATATAATCACTGTGTAATACTTATAAGTATTCATAACATGTTATCTTATCATTTGTTACAACTTGAAAATTCAACATCTCTGTGCATGTGTAACGCAGCAACATATTTGACAAAAAATGTTATGAATTCTTACAGTATATGTATGATTCGTATGTAGTAATAGTTATCTGTTGTCTTTATGAAGGTGTTCTGCATGTTATATGCTGACCAATTCATAGTAACCTTCATTGTCATATCCATGGCCCATTTAGTAGTATAGTAGGATGCACTAGTTTTCATTTTTAAAGAGATATTTTAATAGTTTATTGTAAATTAACTGTTTGAAACACCTTTGGATACCATAAATTAGTTAAAGCCTGCAAGTAAACAATGTGCAATTGCAACTTAAATAAACATTGCACAACATACACTACATTTATTGCACAAATGTTTAAATTCCCTGAACAATTGCTTCCTAATTCATTATTATTTAGTTTAAGTTAATTTTGATAATGGTGTAATTGTTGGCATGTGTTTTCATACATGCAGGCAGCAAGGTGAATCAAAAATACCTCTATGAATATGATGGATGAACGGATTTCAAGTTTTTATTTTGTGACAGTGCAAGGTTTATTCAATTGATCTAAACATTTGCGGATCTAATTTCCACAAATGTTAACATATTTAAAATAGTTCACTTTGTCTACAAAGTTTATAAAAATCAAACATCAAGGCCCTGGTTGTTCCCACTCCTGTTTATTTCCACACTCACTGCAGCCTCAAAAAACAGTCACATTTTTTAAATCCTCTACTGCCTCTAATGACAGTGTATTTATATAGCAGTAAATATGTGTTCTTACACATAATCACAATGTTATTATGCATAGTTACAGTGTACTTAATGTGTACACTATTGTGCATGATATAACTCTAAACTTGACCTTAACCCTTTTCTGATATAATTCCTTACATATATTCTACAAGAATTACACATTAAGTACATTATAATAATACATAATATTGTAATTATGTGTAACTACACATGTATTTAGAATACCTTGGACAACACTGATATCAGCATTTGTGTTGTTGCACATGGCATTTAGCTCCATATCGCATGGCATATAAGCATATTGTTAGAATTAATATTTTTCTTGTTTGGGTTTGTAACTCACATTGATAACACTAAAGCCATATTCTATATCAAGAGCAAAGTCTACTGCCAAGACAAAAAAAAAAAGCTTCAAACTAGGGCTCTAAAGTATTGCGGCCTTAGGGTCTAACCTCCCCCTCTACACACACACACACACACACACACACACACACACACACACACACACACACACACACACACACACACACACACCATCTCCATGTAGTGGAGTGTCATTAACGTACACAAATAAAAGTGATCTCAGGCCAGATCTCTAGGGTGATCCTTGTTCCCTTCAGAAACATTTTGCGTTCTGTTATGTAAATATGAATCACACCATCCAACAGCTGATTGAACCCACACACAATACACTTGACTTTGACAATAACCGTTAATAAACAACAAGGTCAGAAGCAGCCCTTGCTAATTGCTTACGATAAGTAATTTGCCTTTTTTAGTTGCATGGCTATGCAATAGAAAACCTGAATTTTGATTTGATACTGCAATGGATTTAACCTATAAAACTGAGATAGTTTGATAACTGTGTGTATGGGCAGAGAAATTGGCCATTAATTGTTTGCATATTATATTTGCATATATCACAGCCCATTAAATTGAATGGAAAAGCAAAGGCTGGAGGGAAACCGCAAACCATACAGTTAAAAAATTAACAACTTACCATTCAACTAAAGAGCAAACTCTGTAGTCGACATAAGTATGAGTCTTATGCGGATTTCATTATTGTTAACTTCCTTTCGTTACGCTTGATTACAGATGTATCAAAAAATATTCACAGTTACCCTAAGTTTTAATACCTATTATTCACCCCATCTGTTTCTATTATGGTGGCACTATACTAGATTATAAAATGAAAGGAGCTGGCTATTTACCAAAATGCTGGCCTCAACACATACAGGACACTGCTCACCTCTAATATAATGGAACCCACGCTTCTGTTTATGGCAGGTTACTTATTTCCAATCTAACCCATAGGTACCATATGTGTATTATTTTTTATGATCATATTGTATATTTCCCTTTGCCAGTGTTTTGTACCCTCACTCCTTGGTCAGTCTACTCAATGTCTAGCTGTGTCCTCTGGTCCTGTATTGGCCTGTGGCGGAGTGTCCTGCCCCTTTATGTTTATTAGTGTTTTATGTTGTATGTAGTGTATTAATGTTGGTGTTTATGTATTAAATAAACAGGATATAAATATGGGTTATGAGCATGAGTGTTTAAAATGTATATTTGTATTTAGGCACGAGGATTACACAGCACTTCATGTGCATATAAAATAGTATGTGAGCACTGGGAATTGCACTTTTATTAATTCATGTGCAGTTGTACCGAGACTCCAATTGATTGATTGATTAGCAATCGAGTCTCGGTACAGCTGCATAAAAACTGCATGTTTTCACTCATTCAGGGTTTGTGTGTTCGTGAACGGAGAACGGGATAGAGAGAGAGTACAATAACAATTGCTACAGTGTGCTGGAAGTGCCAGCATGGTACTTGTTTGTTTGGTTTGTCCACGTTTGTTTTGTTCAAATCTTATTTTTTTTGTTATTATTATTTAATAAAACTCTGGACGCCATAGCTTCACATGTTCACCACCATTCCTCATTGTTTGGAGTCTGTATTTCTGGTCTGACGTCACCCCTGCAAAGTCATCCTGTACACAATTGGTGTCAGAAATGGGACGACAACGACGCCAAGCGTCAGACCAGGAGTGTTTTTTTTTTTTAAATAAAAATGGAGAAAAGCGGCTGGATAAAGCAGCAACCTTCCCAGCAGCCAGAGCAGGTGCTCTGGTTTAAGATGACTGCATCCAGGGAAATTCATGACCAGGACCTGGATGCATTTGTTGAGGGTCGGGAGAGCCAGGGAGGATGGTGCCTCCTGTGCAAACTCTACGGGCATGGAGTGGCTGACTGCCCTCTCTCAGATACAGAAGAGGGGCAGTCTCCACACCATCAGAGGTGAGGAAAAGGAGGCAGAGAGGGGAAAAGGTGAGGAGGAAGCCGAAGGAGCCAAGGTGGTGCACCCTATGCATTGCCTATAGGCATGAGGATGAGGACTACCCAGAGCAGGAGCCAGAGGAGGAGGAGCCCGAAGGTCCTACGCCTGAGTGGGAGGAGCCAGAAGGTCCTACGCCTGAGTGGGAGGAGCCCGAAGGTCCTACGTCTGAGTGGGCGGAGCCCGAACGTCCTACGCTTGATTGGGAGGAGCCCGAAGGTCCTACGCCTGAGTGGGAGGAGCCCGAACGTCCTAAGTTCAAGAGGGGAGAGTCGGTGTGTCACAGCCCAAGAGGGATGAGTCGGTGCTTCCACAGCCCAAATTGGGAAGGCAGAGCGTCAACAGCCCAAGTCTCCAGCAGCAGAGGAAGAATATCTGCTCTTCCCACCTCCACCAGCAAAGGGAGGATGCCTGCTGGTTTCACCTCCACCACCTGCCATTGCCTCTCCTGCTGTTTCCGTTTCCGTTTCCGTTTCCACCGCAATGGGAGGACTGCTTGCAGCTCCCACCTCCACCAACAGAGGGTGAATTCCTGCTGTTTCCGTTTCCACCGCAATGGGAGGACTGCTTGCAGCTCCCACCTCCACCAGCAGAGGGTGAATTTCTGCTGGTTCCGCCTCCACCACTGTGGGAGGACTACTTGCAACTCCCACCTCCACCAGAAGAGGGTGAATTCCTGATGAGTTCCGCCCAAGGATGCCTGCCTCGCTCCGCCCAATTATGCCTGCCTCGCACCACAAAAGGATGCCACGTCTGCATCGCCTGGGGTTGCCTGCTGCTCCCTATCGTCTGGGGATGCCTGCTGCTCCGCATCGCCTCGGTAGCTACTGGTTACAAGGTAAGTGGAGCTCCTGCTGCCGCCTCTATGGCCAGGGGCTCACTGTCTCCCGAAGGTCCGCTGCTGCTGCTGGAAGTGCCAGCACGGTACTTATTTGTTGGGTTCATCCACATTTGTTTTGTCTGTCTCTTTGTTTGGCCAACATGCCCTTTGTTTTGTGTGTTTGGTTTAAATCTTTTTGTTTGTTATTATTATTTAATGAAACTCTGGACGCCGTAGCGTCACAGGTTCACCTCCATTCCTCATTGTTTGGAGTCTGTATTTCTGGTCTGATGTCACCCCTGCATAGCCATCCTGTTCACATAGCCTAAGCTATCTGTTGACTCCTTTTAGAATATGAAAAACCCAAATGGGTCATTCCATGGTAATGTGGTACAAAAAGTGCGACAAGACCAACAACAACAAAAAATATTCAAAAACAGGGAAAATAGTAGTAATAATAGTAATCTGTATCGTGTTTATTCAGATCTGATTAAATACAATGATACAAAAAAGTTTTATAACAAATATGGGTTAAACTAATTATTGTAATTTTGATTAAGGGCAGGAAAATAAGAAATATATCGGCTACATTACAACACACATTTGAAAAGTACTGGGACCTCAGTTACGTCAATTATGTTTTGTTAATTACAAATTTATTATACTGTAACAGGGCTAGGAGCCCTATACTGGAGAAGGGGGCAGGGCAAAGTATGTTTGTTTTGTATTATGATTTATTATGTGTTTAAATGACGGAGAAGGCTGTGTTATTGTTTGTTTGTATTTATTATAAAAAATGTCTGTGATGGCGTAGCTGTATGTTTGTTTTGTGTGTTGTATATGTTTTTCAGCGTGGACGGGAAGCCCCATCCACATTAAAAACCTGTGCAGAATGTGACCGAGAGATTGATAATGGATAGCTAGTTAATCCCTCGGTCACTAATATAAAAGACTGCAGTTCTCACTGCTTGGGGTGTTCAGAGGAAAGAACAGAGTAAGAGTGACACTGGTTCAAAAATGAAACTAAGAAAATATATATAGGATCAGTGATAGCAATCTGCCCAGCCTGACCTGTAATTTTAGTTTTTAGTGTTTGTGATTTTGTTTTGTCTATCTGTTTTATTTGCGCAGTGTTTTTTTTTTTTTTTTTTTGTTAAAACATTTTATTTATTTTTGTATTTAATAATAAAGACTGCACACGCTGAGCCTTTGCACCGCAGGAAACAGACACAGTTAAGAAAAATGTGTCCCAGTGTGACGGAAAGATGAGTTCTGGTGATGAATCTTCCTCCCGACCTGTGATGGTTCCAGTCATGTGATCCTGTTATCGAGCACTTCCAGGCAGTCAGAGACTGAGAAAACAGAAGAATTGAGAGACCCAAATTTTTTGTAGACACAAATCAGAGAAATCTGACTTGGCGGCGTCAAAAAGTACAGCTGGGAGGTTAATTGATCGATTGGCTGGAAACTAGGGAGGAGCTCCCAGCTCCTGCTCCCCAAACAACACTTTGGACAGATATATAGTGTCTATCTTTGTTACATACATACCTGGTACTGTCCTGCCTTGACTACTGCAACACCCTCCTGACTGGCCTCCCTGCCTCTGCCATCCGTCCACTCCAGCTCATCAAAACTCTGCTGCTCGCCTTGTCTTTTCCCTTCCTCATTTCTTCCATGCTACACCGCTGCTCCGCTCTCTGCACTGGCTCCCAATTGCTGCTCGCATCCAATTCAAAACTTATACTCGCCTGTCGCTGTCTTCACATTTCTCGAGAAGTGTAAAAGACGAGAGAGGATAGAGAGTCTGATAGTAAAGAGGGTTGTGGGGGAGAACGGAGGAGGCGAAGAGGTGGTGGCCGGTCTAATCGACATGTGGGGGGGGGGGGGGGGGGGAGGTGAGGGGGGTGAAAGTCTAGGGTGAGGCCGAGGTGGCACCCTAATAATAAATAATAATAATAATAATAATAATAATAATAATAATAATAATAATAATACATATGTGACTTAAGCAAGTCTGTCAAAGTGACCAGTGAAGCCATGACAGCTGAAGCATGGGAATTATAATTGTCTAAAAATAATATGAATATGAATCTTAAAATGCCACAAACATCACACAACTATTTTCAGGCATGTTATGAATCAAAAAGAACAATGCATTTGTTTATGTCTTGTATGTAATATGTATAATGTATGTAAATTCTTAGAGAGACCATATATCTTCCAGCTTCTTAGTGGCATGTGAAAGACTAGTCCTTGTTTTATGATGTCACACATCCTACTGTGTAAGTAAGTAGTACATGTGATTTTTTTAATCTTCCAATTCTATTTGTTAAATAAATGCACATGATCTAAATGTTACATACGTCATTTGTTTTGGACAGACAGTACTATTGAAAAGTTTGACCAGTAATACAAATAAAGAAACATGGATATACAGTGCAATTCAGCACTGCAAAAAATGTCTATAAATAATGATAAAATTGTCTGGTAACGTATGTAAGATTTTACATACAAAATACTAATTTCCAGGACAGAATTTTTGTTGAAAAAAATGTGAGCAACAAACATTATTCATCAGACAAATGTTATGTTACTTACCGTAACCCTAGTTCCCTGAAAAGAAGACGACCACCAAAACATACTTATAGGATATGCCTGCCTTAGATAGGTAGGTATTCACTGAGCTCTTTATATCAGAGCTACCGATAGGTTCCTTCCTGGGGTATCGTCCTCGGTCCCGCCTACCGAGGGATTAACCCTTTGCACATCAGGTCCAATTTATATATATATATATATATATATATATATATATATATATATATATATATATATATATATTGGTTTTTTTCAGAGTAAAACACGTTTAAAAGGCATTGCATGGCAAAACGACATCGGTACTGCATCTCCAGCCAAGCCCCACCCTTTGTTCGCTGTATTTTTCACATACCTCTTTATAGACGCGCATACTGATAAATGCTCTCCTGATCACTCAGTTTTATCACCAAACTCCTCAGTAATGCAATCCAAGTCATTATGGATGCAGAAGCAGCTACCTCCTTTACTATATTAATGTTATCACTGTAGTGCATTTTGCTAAGAGATACACCCCTTTTTTATTTTTGGTTTCTATCGGTCTCACTCGACCATTGAAAGGTTTTCTCTGCTTTTTCAAGAGAAAAAAACAACTAGAGATCCGTGCGTTATCCCCCCCAGAAGCCATGTTCTCTCTTTTTTTTGCATCTTACCCCGTGAGGGCGACCGATGCCACCTTGTTGGTTGGTGGTCGTCTTCTCTTTCAGGGAACCAGGGTTACGCTAAGCAACCTAACATTCCCTTTCAATTCGAAGATGACCACCAAAACAGCCTTAAGTATACCAGAGCTGTCGCGAGGGAGAAGGAATGGCAGCAGATGAGGGACGCATTAGAACCACATAACTCGAAGTTAGTGGTGCAAGCTTGCAATCTCAAGGACTCTCGTGCCTATTGAAGTCAAGGAAAGGTCTATCACATTTAGGTGATAGAACCTGGAGAAAGTATGCTGCGTAGCCCAGCCCGTAAACTCCCGCTGCATGTCAAAACTCGTCTCTGAGCTGCTAAAACAACTCTGTTTTATATCCCAGAATTTGCAATCATAAGTCCCCTTCCAACACTAACCCTGTCAGTGCTCTGGTTTTAGTAGGTTTCCCTCACATGTAACAAGCAGGCTGCAAAAACTGTGTCACAGACAATATCCTGAAGGAAAACAAACAATAACATCAATATGTCTGTGTGAGGCGTGTGAGTACAAATGGATTTTCCAGACAGTGATTTACGTGTAACAATTAAAATTTTATTTAATATTACACGAGAAAAAAAAGAAAAATAATAAAAAAGGATGTGAGGGAGGGAGTGCGGGAGTAATCAAAAACAAAGGAACGGAAGCCTCTCAGTCCTCTTCGCGTTCTGCTTTAATCCAAAAATAAACCAAAAGGAATAAAAACAGAAAAGAACCAGTTAGTAAGGCCTCCGTTCGTGACACAGTCCAAAACTCCCAAGTACTTCCCTCCAGCCTTTTTTTTCCCCGCCTCTATTCCTTAGGACCAACCCCAAACACAGTAGCACGTTCCCTTTAGTATGCAAACCCCGCCCCGGTAGTCAGTGGATCACCAATCCCAAACTGACAGGTATCCTTAATTTCACTTGACTCCAGTGGCTGGAATTTACATACTCGTACTTCCGCCCCTCACCAAGGTGCCGCCCCTTAAAAAGATGACTTTTGTCATGGTCACAAGACCTTGGTAAGGGAAATCCCAAGTTGGTTTGATGCCTTCTACTGTTGGGAGGCTGAATTGCAGACCGAAACCCCTTTGACTCATCACAGTCTGATTTACAAAGAAATTATGGGACAACAAGTGAGGAAATCAGAATTAAAGGTAAACACTATGTTTTGGTAAGTTAAAATAAACATGATGTTTAGACTACATTTAACACAGAATAGTTTTATTCCATTAGTTTTATATGCATTTTAATAGAATGTTAAAAAGCTGCGGTAGTTCTAGGTATCTGTGTACGCCCGGTAATTCTACTGTTAAGCCTTTCCAGTCCGATGTCGGACCCGGTCCAACATCATCAAAAAGACGTCAAGTACAGGTCTATAGTTGTTTTTTCTCTGGAAAAAGCAGAGAAAATCTTTCAATGCAGAGTGAGACTGATAGGAGCTGAAAAAAAAGGGGCGGATCTCAACAATACACATAGTCCCATTCACCACAGACAAAAACAAACATAAACAAACAAGATAGCTGCTTCCGCATCCAGCACTCAAAGAATATCACAGACTTTTTGAAAAGTTATAGTAAGAAAATGTTAACTTGGATCGCATTATTGAGGAGTTTGGTGATAAAACAAGTGATCAAGAGATGATTTATCAGTATGCATGGCTATGAAGAGGTATGTGATAAATATAGTGAACACAGGGTGGGCGGGGCTGGAGCTGCAATACTGAGTATCCTGTTGATATGCAGTGCCTTTTAAAACTGTTTTACTATGACTAAAATTACCTTTAAACAGCATGTGTAAAATAAATTGTACCAGACGCACCTGACAGGCACTGAATTAATGGACCGCAAATGGTTAGTTCCGTGGTAGGCGGGAACGAGGACATCATCCCAGGAAGGAGCCTATCGGCAGCTCTGAATTAAAGAGCTCAGTGAATGCCTACCTAAGGCAGGCATATTCCATAAGTATGTTTTTCAGGGAACCAGGGTTATGGTAACCTAACATTTCTCTTGTTGTTTGTTGTCCATATTTTTTTTTTGCAGTAAAAATTCTACCCTGAAAATTATTATTTTGTATGTAACCAAAAATGTTACATAAGTTACCAGACAATTTTGTCATTATTTACAGACATTTTTTGAAGTGTTAAGTTGCATTGTGTATCCTTGTTTCTTTATTTGTATTAATGGTCAAACTTTTCAATAGCACTGTGTTTTGGTGGTCGTCTTCGAATTGAAAGGGAACATTACTCCACCAGAATGTCCCATTTACCACTATAAAAAAATGTGGGACATACTTAATATGTATATGCATAATGGTATTTTTAGATTATATTTTTCTGTAATACTAAGTTTAGAAAATCTGTAAGGTTTAACAATTATGTTCATACATGTATTTATACAGAGACATCTATATATTTAAGCATATTTTATCCATTGTATCATTAGGGCAGAATGTACCCCATTAGCATGGAATGATCCAAATCCCTCTTTGTACTTGGCTAATACATTATTTTCCCTTGGCCTGTCTCTTCCTGTGACACAATCCACACTTTCAACCTTCAATTAACATTTACTCCTTCATCACTGCACATTTAGAAATGACATCTCCATTCAAAATGGGTTATCTTACTGTTTAGGTGTTTAGCATTGAAAGGGTCAATTAATCAGGAACAAGCTTTGTTTTCAAATGTGGCCAAGAAAGAAGCTGTCATAGAGAGACAGATTGATCAGCCAGTCTATTAACAGATAGATGGTATGTTAAAGCTATACTTTATATCATCCACATTTTGCTAATATTTAATGTCTTGGCTGTTCAATATCCTATTAAATTCCTCTGTGATTCTCTATTGTTGTTTCTGCTTTGATCATTGTTTACTAACTATTCCAGCAAAAATTGTTTCTGAAAAGAATACTCAAAGCTGTTTTTTTTTTTTTTTTTTTTTTTTAATGGAGGTGAAGTGGGGAAGCATATTAGAATTGCACAGTGGTTTGCAGAAGTATTGACACCCCCTGCAAAGTTTTCATTTTGTTGGCACCTGAGCATACTCTACGACGCTTTCAAATTAGACTTTATATGAAGAATCTACACAAACTACTCCACACTGATAAAGTTAAAAAATGCATATAGAATGTAAATAAGTAAGATTTACAGAGAAAAACAGATTAATCTCAGTTGCATAAGTATTCAACCCCTTTGCTATTGCAGCCCTAAGTCAGCTCAGGTGCAAATGATTTGTTTGAAAGGTCACAAAATTAGTAAAATGGTTTCACCTCCTGTGTGTACTCAAAGTTATTTAAGTTATAGACAATTTCCCTCAGTTATATAAAGACTTTCAAGCTGCAGCTCACACAGTGATCCAGCAAAGCAACCATGAAGACCAAGGAGCTTTCGAAACAAGTCAGGGATAAAGTGATAGAAGGGTAAAAGTAAATTTCAAAGTGCTGATTATCCCTCACAGTGAAGTCCATCATTGAGTGGAAGATGCATCATTTCTGTGGATTAAAAAGAGCAATACGCAAAAGCAGTGTATTGTCTGTTATCATTATTTTTTACTGTTTTGTCATCAGATGTTGGATTATAAATAACCATCACCAGTACTTTGTTGTTTGTCATTATCTTGACACCGCATCACCTCTACACCTACGCACTGCAAACCACTTTGCCACAGGTGAATAAAACACTCCTCTCTCTACCGCCACTTCAGATCTTCTCTGGCCCATAGAAGACGCTGATTTCGTCTCCCAGCTATCGATATATTACCCCTGAATGACCTTCGAGCATGCAAGTCATTTTAATGCAGACAGCGAGCTACAGTCATTCTGCTGATGCACAGGTTATTTCTTCCTGGAATTTCATATGCTGTAACCACTGCAGTCTGAAAACAATTACGCAGATGGATCAGTTGGATGTGTCGGTCCTGGGCTGGTGTGGTAAGCCTCTGCCTTCCTGGACATGGCCTGTCCCTCACAGAGCCGGTTTCCTGGTTTCTCTGGACTAGTCTGCTGATTGTTGAAGCAGAACATCTCATTCCCTAGGCAACTTCTCTCACAGACAGGCCTCTTTCAATCATGCCGATAACAACCAGGCGATCTTCATTACTCAAGCAGGGCATGCTTGTATCTTTTCACTCTGTGTATACCATTTTAAATTCTTCAGTGCATTTCATGAAAAGTCAACTTGAGCCATTACACAAAACACAGCTAAAACAAGATCTGCTTGTGGATAATTAACAACAAGCTAGAATGGCCCTGCTTAATAGAAAACAAAGCCATAAAAAACAGGAGTAACAAGAGCATATTCTTGGCAACTATTTTTAATACTTGTTAATATGGTTAAGGTGAGTGTTAGGATTAGGATAAGATTATGTCTTTTATTCCCCTACATAAACACAAAATAGGCAATTATTGTCAAGTATTTGACCATGTCAGAAAGGTACCTATAAGAGAGCTGTCTTACAAAGGAAATGTGATTGTATATTAATTTATAATATACAAATTAGAGGTTACACGTGTCACTGAGAACATTGAAACTAACCTGTAAGGACTGTACAGTAAAATATTTGCTGGTAAACTACATATGCATACAAAATATGTTCAAAATGCATTGAAGTTAACATTAGAAAGCAAACTTACCACAGTTAGTAAGAGATAAATAATGAAAATGTTTGAATACAATGTGCCTGGTCTAGAATAATGAGTAAGAGAGGTGAAGGGAACCTGTTTTACAA
This sequence comes from Polyodon spathula, assembly GCF_017654505.1. Lineage (NCBI taxonomy): Eukaryota > Metazoa > Chordata > Actinopteri > Acipenseriformes > Polyodontidae > Polyodon > Polyodon spathula. The sequence goes on along the minus strand of NC_054535.1, from coordinate 21,650,937 downwards.
TTAAATGTATTAATTGGAACAGTTCTTCTTATTTTTAGACCCATATATCAGAAACTGACTTAAAGCGCTGAATTAGAATTGTATACTGCCGCTAGAGCTATGTATGAAATATATCGAAATATAAACAGAAATCAATGTGTAAAATGTGTAAATGTTGTCCCACACCCCATTGGGCAAAATTGAAGGGAATTCTGATTGTATTGTATTACCTGTTTGCGTGCCATGCATTGCCGACCTTGATGCCAAATATTTTGCAGAGGGCTATTGGTGCTATGACAGTTTATACTAAAGCAAAATATATTTGTGAAATACCTCATTTAGATATACTGAAATGCAGGAGGTGGTCTTGCTGCAATTCTGTACTGTTTTTTTTCACCAGAATATTTTAGTCAAGTAACTGTTAAGTAAAAAAAATAAAAATAAAAAAATAATAATACTTGCCTTTGCTGTAAAGATCTAGGTGACAGTAAGAAATCAATAAATGATATGTGTTTGAATTCACAGCTACCAGATGATCATCAACACGTCTCTTCCTTTATAGAGTGATCCATCTTGTTAACTGTAATAAAGGAGCTAATAATAGCTCAGGCTACTAACAACAGCCAGCTTGTCATAAAACTTCAGGGCTGTTGACTTAAATCAAAGAAGATCTTGACCTGCCCATTGTATTATTTATAGCAAGTGGAGTAAGTTTGTTTCTGTTTAGAAGGGTGGTTAAACATTGATTTGCTTGGGGCTGAAACCACGTAACATCCATGAATCAGTGTTTGGGTTTTGTTATTATAGACAATTTGTTCAGTGTATTGTGGTCCTCTTCAGAAAGCTAATCCCAAGGAATTAGACCATTCATCAATTACTTCACACCCGCAGAACCAACAGACACTGATGTGGTTACCAGGAGTTTGTCTAAAGTGTAATGGAATGTTTCTCTCCTTTTTTATCTGAGAATGTGTGGTGATTGAAAGTCTGAATCCACATGGAGAATTAGCTCAGGATTAACAGTTGCTGCATTTCTCCTTATCCCGTGCTCTGTTCCTAATTACAGCTTGTTTTTCAAGGTTCAGTAACAAATATAACAACTTTTTCTCAACCTTGTTGTCTGTGTATGAATCATTTAAAGTGTTAGGTAGTTCAGCAGTTGTAATATGATATTCAGCCATTTGGCTCTGCTCAACAACCCACTGATATTGTTATATTTGACTTGGTGCTCCGAGGGTTAGGCAGGCATTATTGTCAAAGTCATTGCACCATGATATAGTGGCCCCTACTGGGCAGGCATCTGGTTTGCTCAAGGGACTTCCGCTGGGCTGGTCTTTGTTCTCCCTTGGTTTTAGGGCTAACTTAAAACCTAAATATGACTACTGTTTTTTTTATTTTTTTTATTTTTTTTGCAGTCTTTATGAATTGTTTATCATTTGTGTTTTTTGTGGAAATTCAAGATAATGCTAAATTAAACACATTTAACAAACCTCTATTCAAGCTAATCATTGCCATGCATTTAAAAAAAAAAAAAAAAATCAATCAAATAATTTGTGTCAGTCCTTTGGAATACTGTAGGAACACATAAACACATGTCATCTTGAACTTCATTGGTTTTAATACTTCTATGTAAAAACAGAATAAAAATGAGTAGAATGTTTTCCAGTTTCTCAGTTTTTAAATCTCAGTGTATAAATTCACAGAATTTGATGGCTGCCGATGCCAGGTTGTAGTTTGTTCATTTTTATAGAGCAATATTTTACCATTGGCAGCAGATTGCAAGGTTTTATGTTACTTCTGTGGCAGGCTGTGCAGAAATCTGTCACTTGCAGACTTGATGTATGAAATCTGTCAGCCTTCTACAGCTTCAATTCCACCTCTATAAGAATAAATCAGGAACTTGACAGCACCCATAACACCTGTCAATAAGAGTCCCCCTTGGAACTGGGTCAATGCTCTTACTGAAAATGCATCATCCACAATCCTGTGGTACCATATTGCAAATGGGAATTTAGATAGTGAGCATTGGCATTGGTCACTGGTCCCAATACCTTGTAATAGGAATTATTACAGTTTTATTACAGAACAATCCAAGCTTTAAAATAAATGCCTACATGACTAACTAAACTAACTAAATTGTTTCACAAATTCTGTCAGAACATCGAATATCATACGTGGGTTATTAAAAAAAAAAAAAAAAAAGCACAGTTAGTTCATATTACATTTGCAAGGGTAGTTGGTCCCAATTAAATGCTTTCAAGCAGTTTAGTTGAATAAAACCTTATTCTGTTTCTGAACTATTAAAATTCAATGTACTCGTTTTGCCCTTTTCAAATAACAGATGAATGCATTAGAACCCAAAGTGATGCAGGTTTGCGCTTCAGTAGCAGTTTTTACCAGTGAGTTACTGTCAAGCAATTGGCTTCTTGATTGCCTTAAACTGTGACACAACTGTAGCAAGCACCCCCAGATTTTTATTGTCAGTTTAGATTCCATATGATGCTACCTGTGGAAACTGTTTATGTTTTGTTTAAATATCCAAGTTAAATACATCCTGCTATCTCATCTATTCACAACACTGCACTTAGAAGAGTTATCCTGCCCTGCTACCATACCTTCAAAAAGAGTAATTGCACAATTAAAAAGGCCACTAAAGACTAACAGCTGTAATTAGAAAACGACAACAATGATATACAGTAATAAGTGCTGAACTGCAAAAGCAGAATATGGCAAAACAAGATGGAAGCAATTTATGTCAGCTTTGAATTACTACCTATTTGATCCCTATACTAAACATTATATTTTACCAACTGCAGTGTCTCAGTATACATTAATTTCAATAGTAGATTGTGGCAAAGTGGTTGATTGTGTACAGGTGTAGGAGTGATGCAGTGTGCAAACAACAAACAGGGAGAGTTATTTTGTTGTATCCTGGTCTTGCAATACACAACAATGTGTACTGTGCGGCGTAAATAACAACGGGTTTCAGTCCCACAAATATCCGCCCCAAAATAATACCAACACGGTCACCAGTCCCGGGTGCGTGCAGTATTGCTCGTGGTGGGTGATACAGTTTATTTTGTGACAATCGTGCGGTGCTATTCCGGGTTAGTGCTGGCCCTTGGCGACAGCTCCGGAATCGTGTTTAGCTATCTAATAATACACAACAAGACAATTACAGACAAACAAAAAAATTACCAATGTCTCTTTATTATTTCTCATTGCTTCGACCCTATTTACACCGTCACTCATGACCCCTTGCTAAACGATTGCAGCTGCTCCTGTAATCCATGGCAAACGCATTATTTACCTTCCGGGTATATCAGTTGGTGTACCGAAGCTCCGTCTCTTATCTTCATGACCGACTTCCGTTTAACCCTCAGAACGAAGTGTCAGGTCAAGTAGTCAGAGTATTCTGTTCCCGTAATTTAGGACCCTCACAAGTAGGGAGGGAGATTTACCACCAGGAGTCATTGTCTTTCTGTAACATAGATTTAAAACAATTATCAGTTGCAATCTGTTGTTTCAAAGGATTTTACATAAAAAAAAAAAAAAAAAAAAAAAAAAATCTGCACAAATCACCAAATAAATATGTTTATTACGATTTTCTTTTTTATTTTATTTATTAAAACAAAGAGAAGGTAAGCAGAAAACTGTACTAGTTGAATATTTGATTAATATAACAAAAATCCAATGGAAATAGTTATAGAATGGGTGTAAGGGGAAATACCTTAGTGGTAGCTTGGTGGCTTAATTATTGGATATACGGAAAATGTTTACCTAGGACTGTTGAATTTCTAATCCATCCATCTTCTCTTAATTTCTAATCCTCATGCCAACTGACTGTGTTACTCTGTTCTTCGCTTTGTATTTGTTAGTCAGCGATAACATACAGTTAAAATATTTGTTCCATGTAAACATGACACAAGATGAATTGTACACTTTTGCTATACATTAACAGTATTAAAGTACTTGGATATAATTTGATGTAGTCTACAGCTGGCAACAAAAAACAACATTTAATTTCAACATGTTGGCCCAGGGTACAGTCATTTATATATTCCACACAATGGTAAACAGTGTTTGTTCATCCTAACACTAATTAAACAGTCTCTGAACCTGTAAACACCTACACAACAGGTGAGGGTCCTACTAATATACACCAACACTGGAACACCAACTCAGTATAGTAATATGAACAGTTGTAGCTAGTTTTACACATCACTGTTGACTCTCTAAGACAGAAAACATTGAATCTTCGCTGAAACGGCACAGACACGGATTGTTAACAATTTTATGAGAGTCATTTTAATTGCTTTCTGCTATTGTTGTCTTTTCTTACAGCTTGGTTAGGTGTAGTCCACTTATTGCCTGGGAATTCCAAGCTGGCAATCTGACAAGGCGGCTAATGGCCCATTCAGCCGGGAAAGATCCTCATTAAAAACAGCAGTGTCGGCACATTGGAGGCTCTGAGAGATGCCAAACCTGTCACTCTGCTCTCTACACCAAGGCACCAGGGGTCACTAAACTTTCTGTAACTTAAAACAGCAGCTCCACATTTACAGGCTTTCTTTTTCATTGGTGGAATTTCCATACATGTTTTGTTTTTTTTAGCTCGAGTAAAATGTCTCGTGCAAAATGCTTTTTCGGGTTTCCATTCGCTCAGTTTATTTTACTCGAGAAAACCTGTCTTTTCACCCAACGTCATGCAAATAAATGGGAAAGGTGGGGGCTGATATGTAAATTAGCTGTGCGTAAGGTTCTTGTGCTGTTTTCGCAGAGGGCTCTTGTTAATGTTGTTTCCATGTGTACAGAGAACTGGTACACAAGGTGATGTAAGCTGATGTAATAAAGATGTGATTTCTAAACACCTTGTGGTTGGTTGTTTAATAATATGTTTTACTGCTCTTGCCCAAATTGTTTTTCAAATGTCATTGGTGGGGTGGCAAGTCCTTAGCAGTGAATACTGCTTCAGCTCATTTATCTTACGACTCATTAATTAAAAATTAGCTCAGAGTTATAAAATGAAACTGATCAACACAGGTATTGCAGAGCACCATGGCTGAAAACTGGTGACGACATAGGATTCTAAAGCTCTGTGCCAGACATCTTCCTCGTATGCTCCCAAGGCTGTCTGGATTGGGAACAGTGGATGTTTTGTCTTTGTTTCAGGACCTTGAACCTCCAAACATCCTCTACAAGCAAATCCTTATGCCTTGCTATATAATGCCAATGGATAACGAAAGGACGGTTTGGACACATACTTGTCTGTCTTGCTGGTGGGAAGAGGTTGTTCTGCATCACTCTTTCACAGATCTGCAGTGGATAGAGTGTATTTGCATCACCAGGGCCACATTCCACATTATAGTGGAACTGGTAACGGAGGATATGCAGCCAGCAAGGAATTACATATGGGCTGGCATCCTCAGCTGAATACAGGGTAGTTGACTATGTGTTTGGGGTGCATAAAACCACAGTTCATCGTGTATTTACAAATTTTTCAACTGCCTTGTTCATAGGCACTGTAACATGTACACATGTATGCCAGATGTAACTAAAGCAAAAAGCATTGCTCTGTGTGTCACTGAAAAGTTCAGGTTGCCCCAAGTAATGGGGATGATTAATGCTACCCACATTCCCATCAAAGCACCAGGAAGTACTGGGCATCTTTCATTCTCCAGGCTGTAATGGATGACACTGGCAGGTAAATTTCATGAATATTACTTTATTTGTGTACTAGAAGTATATACAGGCATTTTGGCTTCTGCCAGAAGAGGCAACAACTGCGTCAGTGCCAACTTCAAACGTAGGTGTGTTGGATGTTGCAGCTTCAGCAATGCTCTGCAGGAACTCAGAAAACATCCCCACGGTTTCCTGATGTTGCTGTCTCATCCACATTGACTGGTCATGCTGACGGCAACGCTCTGCCTGCTGAAACAGGACCTGTTGCTGTTGTATCTGGCGTTGCATGATAAAATATATTTCAATATTCAATATATTTTACAGCAAGGGTATTCCCAAACAGTTGCTTTGATACTATAACAAGTGCAGAATGCAGTTCATGGTACATTTGTAAGTGTTGTACAGAACTGTAAACCCACTTGAGATATACAACTTGACAGGCACACAGCAACAATCGATAATAAAAAACATATTTATAACCATAACCATAAAACCGCCCATAAGCCACTTACTTTTTGCCGTCTTGAAACCCACAGTAACAACTGACCTGTTCCATTTCAAAATTTATAGTGATGTCAAATGAGCTCATTTACATTTTCACGTGAAATGCTGGTTTCTATTTGAAAATGAGCGTGATTTTCCTGTGTTTTTCGTCATTTACACAAGTAAATGAGATTTATCCTATCCCTCTCTGGCTGTTTTTTTCGGTCCCAAACCTGATTCTTACGAGTAATTCTCCCAAACGTGCACACGTATTGCCAATTCATGTGTAAATAACCTGCATAGAAACTGGCCCATTGTTTCACATGCTTTTCAGGTATACTCTTACTGGACCTGAACAGTTGATCTTTTACACCTCCGCACTCTCTGTCAAACAAAAGAAGCATTTGGGGCCTTGATAATATGGGATGGGCTACCCACTCAACTGGAAAACATTCTGAACTGAAACATTTACTATAGCTGGGAGCCAGTTACCTAAGTGCGGGTGTTGAATGTGGAAGAGAACACTAATGATGTTCTTTCTGTTAATGTCAACAGCGCCAGCAAACAATAAACTGACTTACATTTTCTATGAGTAGAACCACCAGTTGCAGTAAACCCCACTCTATGTTTATAGTCTAGCCTCTTTAAAAGACATAGGGCCATATTTACAAAGCTATAGGACTGTTTGAAAGAGTGTTTTGTTAAGGGTCTTTTTATTGTTATTATTACAGTTAAGTTTGCAGTTCACTTTTTTTTTTTTTTTTTTACTCTTTTAGGCATTGGCTTATTAGTTTATTTTCAATTTCAAAGCACTGTTTAACCCAAGACAATCTTTAAAAACACTATTAAAGATAATCTTTACATGACCTACCTTTAAAACAGTCCAGTTTTGGGATAGGCCCATAGCTAACAAAATGATTCCAACAAATATTACCTAATATAAATTACATATTGCAGATCTCCTATGAAAGACACACACACGTTATAGTAAAACACATTATAAAAATGTGTTTTTTTTAAGTGGTATATGTTAAATAGCAATTAATGTACTTATGCATTGTCAGTCCTACACTTTCCAAACAGGCCATGCACAGACATTGAGGGGACATAACTAGATTTTCATTCTACTGGAGAGTAAAATTATATTACAAAATATATATTTTCTTTACAACAAAACAATAGGAGTCAATTAATGACTAGAGTAAACTCTTTGATACCATACTATAACTGATAGCTTGGCAGGTAATCAATAACAGGATTGATCAGTTATGGGGTTATTAATATCTGACATTTATTTGCATCATTAAAACAAACCTCTGAACCTCCTTTGAATCTTTTCCTTGTCATTCTTGATTCCTGGTTGACTTGACTCACTTTGGATGTATGAATAATTTTTTTCAGGTGACTCATAAGAGACACGGCAATTATAATTAACCTATCAATACATTTTATTGTGCACTATCTCTCAGCACTTTGTTTTTCTTGAGCACTCCATCTGAAAGACCAGGACAACGAATAGCCTGGCACTTCAAGGCAATGTTTACGAAATTGATTCATTAGCTTTAAATCCTATGAAAAATCTGTCTAACCGGGATTGAAATAAATTAATAATTGAATGTGCCTGCAAAGTGCATTCTTGTACAATACCAACCATAGGCAAAGTCAGATCCATTTAAATCAGCGGTTGTAGAGTCTAGCTCCTAGCATTCAATATTTCCATGAATGCATAAGTAATCATTTCAATGTTCCTGTCACGGTTTGTACATATAAAGAAACCCACATCAGGAGATTAATAGGCATCTGGCACTCTGTTCTATAAATCACAATGGAAACAAGTAGACAAAAGCAACATTTACTGCCAAACATTTTGCCCCTGCATTTTTCTGTTCTAGATCAAAAGTTGGTGTGTATGCTTGCCAACCTTTTAAAAGGCCAAGAAGTGGCATCATGTCCCTTCTTTTTTGTTAAATTTGTTTAAAAATGCTGTTTGAAACATATGATGGGCAGTGTTGTGTGATGCACTGCAGTTATGCATTCTGACCATGAGATCAGGTTAAAGGCTATATAACCTCAAGTGCAGACAAACCCGGTTCTTTTACATAGTGGTTAAGATGCTTGCTTGTAGTCTGCGTAGTTGCCAGTCTGCATCTATCCTTCCTGTCACATTGATGGCGTGACCTGGATCTCATGGATTGGCAGCAGCTGGTCGCTGAGGTTGAAGGGGGAAGAGTGTAGCGGGCAGTGTTGTGTGATGCACTAAAGAGTGTAGCGGGCAGGGTTGTGTGATACAAATATAGATGATCCTGACTCATTTACATCATGGTTAAGACATGCACTTGCGAGGTCCGTGGTTAACGGCTTGCATCCAGTCTCTTCCCTATTACATAAATTTGTACTCTAATTATTATAGCAGTTATATGTTTTGTTTTTCCATTTTTTTAAGGATCCTGGATTCTATTATTATTAAAAAGTTAAGCACAGATTCTGCAATGAGTTTGCCTTTAACCGATTCACACATTCAGAGACCGGTTGCTATACTTTGCTGACATTGTAAATTAATTAATGGTTTCAACAATTTCATGCAATTATTTATTCATATAAACACATTAAGATTACACAGCCATGTGGTTGGCTGGAAAGGAGTGTATCTTTAAGCCATCAGGAAAACTCGCTGAAGCTGTGCATTGTAAAAGCTTTGCTAGGGCACATATTTGCTAGGGCACAGTATATTGATGTTCTGAGATTGGACCATAACACCGGGAACATTCCACATCTGTGTCAGCATCCTGAAAACATATCTCATTGGAATGACAAAAACTAGAAGAACGATAGAAATGTAGATTCTTGCAATATACAGTATTGTACAAACAGATGC